>NC_052331.1:25197701-25255201 GCF_016432855.1 Salvelinus namaycush
ATACGGTGCCATTTGGGATGTGCTTGTGTACGGCGTATGTGTGTGTGTGTGTGTGTGTGTGTGTGTGTGTGTGTGTGTGTGTGTGTTTGTGTGTTGCATGTTTGCCTGTAAAAGAGATGGATCTCTTACAGATGCCATCACCATCCTGGATCAATTAGGGTCCAGAGGCAGACACACACTGGAGGCGTGTGGGAAGACACCTGTTTAAAGAACGCAAGGCAGACACCAGGCTGGCAGCGAGCACTGGCTGATGTTCTGACCATGCAATACCTCGCTATTTCTAACTGCAAGCAGCATTTCCTTTTCACAGCACAACCAGTCTATTCTGGAGAGCAGCCCATATGACAGCGTTATTACATGTCTCCTCCAAGATTAATTGTCAGATTCAACAGAAGATCTCTTTGTTTCTTGGGACCTAGAACAAGCATCTCTGTTTTGTCCGAGTTTAAAAGTAGAAAGTTTTCAGCCATCCACTTCCTTATGTCTGAAACACAGGCTTCTAGCGAGGGCAATTTTGGGGCTTCACCATGTTTCATTGAAATGTACAGCTGTGTGTCATCCGCATAGCAGTGAAAGTTAACATTATGTTTTCGAATGACATCCCCAAGAGGTAAAATATATAGTGAAAACAGTAGTGGTCCTAAAACGGAACCTTGAGGAACACCGAAATGTACAGTTGATTTGTCAGAGGACAAACCATTCACAGAGATACTCTACCTCAGGTGAGCAATACATCAAGACTTCTTTAATATTAGACATCGCGGGCCAGCAGTTATTGACAAATAGACACACACACACACCTGCCCCTCGTCTTACCAGACGTAGCTGCTCTGTCCTGCTGAAACACGGAGAAGCCAGCCAGCTCTATATTATCCGTGTCATCGTTCAGCCAAGTCTCTATGAAACATAAGATATTACAGTTTTTAATGTCCCGTTGGTAGGATAGTCTTAATCGTAGATTGTCTAGTTTGTTTTCCAATGATTGCACGTTGGCCAATAATACGGAGGGAAGTGGTGGTTTACCTACTCGTCGGCGAATTCTTACAAGGCACCTCGCCCTCCTCCCCCTTTTTCTCTGTCTTTTCTTCACACTGATGACGGGGATTTGTGCCTTGTCTCGACAAAGCAGTATATCCTTTGCGTCGGACTCATTAAAGAAAAAATCTTTGTCCAGTTCGAGGTGAGTAATCGCTGTTCTGTTGTCCAGAAGCTCTTTTAGGTCATCGGAGACGGTAGCAGCATCATTATGTACAAAATTAGTTGCAAACAATGCGAAAAAACAAACAACATTGCACAGATGATTAGGAGCCCGTAAAACAGCAGCCATCCCCCCCAGCTCCATTATTCAAACCTAAGTGTGGCTAAACTGGCTATATATACTATATCATTCATTTAAAAGCAAAAAAAATGGATGCTTCAATCCCAGATTTCCCCTTTAATATAGCTAAAGAAAACAGATCTCTCAGTTTCTGTCTGAATACCGGATTAGTGTCTGTTTATTGTGACTCACTGGGTTCAAAGTCAGGCTAGCAGAAAGGTATAGCAATTATAATATATCTTGAGTCTGTTCATTGAGGTCATTTTGACAGCATGCATGCATAGCTGCAGCAACCATTGAGAACCGTGGGTCCATGACAATACTGTGGGTGTGGTTGGTGTTAAATCTACAGGTATACACCCAGATACATATCTCACACTAGAATAAAAATCATTGAAAAGTCATCAGATACACTGTTATACACTGTTTGTATTACTACTACTGTATCTAAATGCATTGCAACAAAGCAGCTTGTGATATGCTCTGCAAAATGCAATCCACCACTGCATTAATCATAACAAAAAAGCAGCACCAAATTCAGCAAACACCAAAAACACAGTAGCATGTTTCTATGATTCCAACGTGCATTGCAGTATGAGCACAATGGTTGCATGATTGTGCCAGCAGAATTCAGTCATTGCTATCATTAATCAGAGAGCGTCTGTGATTACTATGCTAGCCCATTAGTTCCTCTGGGCTATGTAGGATCCCAGTTTGCGTCCCAAACCCGTCCCTATTCCCTATACAGTACACTACTTTTGACCAGAACCCTATGCACGCTGGTCAATAGAGAATAGGGTGCCATTTGGAATGCATCTTTTTTTCTCCCATGGCTTGGATCCAGCTTCCCTCATCATGTCGAAATCTCTGCCTGTGCCCGCAGGTGTCACCCTGAGAAACTAAATATGAGGTGTTGCCTTGAGAAAGGGCTTGTGCAGGACCTAACATGCCATTGGGACCATATCCTATTCCCTACATAGTGCACTACTTTTGGCCAGAAGTTGTCCACTATATAGGGAATAGGGTGCCATTTTTTTTAGGATACAGATTGGTTTGTCACATGTATGACTACATGTCTCAGTCTGGTAATCCCCAACCATTGTTTGTTTAATTTCTCCATATACTGTAGCTTCGGTCTCAGCTGCCTTTTATACAACGTTTCTTAACAGATTACTGTAGGTTACTCCACCAAAACCACTATTTAATTCACATTTGATTGACGTTAACAGGAACACCTCACCTTTGATGATTTATTTTATCATAGATTACATCAAAACAGTTTGCACCTGAAGTTATTTTTGGATCTTGATTAAAATGTGGAATTTGCAACTTAGAAAAGGATGTAAACACTGTACGTGTGCCTACCACGTAAATTCATGTATGAACATGAATAAATGTATGAAATGGTGCTTTAGTAAGGTCTTTTTCAACACATCATGTATTGGATCTATAGATGTGAGCTTTCGTCGTGTTGTTTGTGGGGCAGTGAGAAACCAATTCAGGAGATTTTTCAAAAGCAAGTCAAGCTGTCACCTCGGTGATGGCCCCTACCCCAAGACTCAGAACCAGTTATCTTGTGTAGACTTGTGAGGCATGTTGCTCTGTTTAACTGAGCGCTTTCCACAGGCTATACTGTCATCCCTTGTCACCATCTCACCACCCGTCACCTACTTACCCCCAACTGTCTTACACACACTAATACACACACTCAAGTATGCATGCAAGCACGCATGGACACACTCACACTCACACACACACACGCACACGCACACACCAGTAGATGCATTACACTTAAAGATATCTTGATCACATGTGGATCATGAGGAAACCAAGACATTGAGTGAACTTTAAAGGCTTCCTCATACTTCTCAGACAAAATAGTTTGGCTGAGTTCGTGCATATATTATGATGACATTTTGTGATGTTTTTGGTTGTTTTGGACATCAGTGAGGGTTTTTTCGGCTGTTCGGGCACATAAAACATTTTCTGGAAGTAAGCCGATGTTCGGAGCCGAAGTCTACACCCTTTCGTCGGTGACTGGTCGACAGTAGGGATTCTTCAATAAAGTCTTTGTATTTCATTCAACGAGAGACGACTCGTGCACCAAACATCTTAGTTAGATGTAAAATTGTGCGACTAAGATCTCCTCTGCAAAAACGTCAAAATTAATGACATATTTCTTGAGTTATCTTAATTATTAATTCTAACTATTTTGAGGAAGTGTATACTGGCTACAGCGTCTCAAAATGGACAAACAGTACTATTGGCGCTTTTTTCTCGTTTTTCAAGAGAAGGTCTTTTAAGTGAGTATGCGAGCACACTAGATGGGTTTGGCTAGCCATATTTGCGCTATACTGTCTGTTTATGAATCAGCATCCATCAGACTGTAGACCTGTGGTCTGTCTGCATACATAGGCCATGTCCCAAATGACACCCTGTTCCCTATATAGTGCACTACTTCAAAAGTAGGGATGCAAATCCTCTGGGAGTATGTCCTCTGGGCCACCCCGCCAACATCTGCTGATAGTCATGTTTGCTTTTGGCCCAGAAACTGGCCTGAGGTTATCAGGAGGTGAACACTGCATCTACAGAGAGAGAGATAGATAGAGAGAGAGAGAGAGAGCGAGAGCTACTGCTTCACATCCATCACACCACACTGAGCCAAGAGATGAATCCCAAATGGCACCCTATTCCCTATGTAGTGGCCCCATAGGGTTCTGGTCAAAACTAGTGCACTATAGACGTAGGATCTTAATTCCTTATTTGCTGAGAATTTTACAAGTTTAATAATTCAGTGAAAACCCACACAAACGCGGTTATATTTTTAGTATTGCACTTTTCATGTAGCCAACTTTAGGCCAGCTAATAGCCTCACCCCCGATCAAGCAACATTATGGACTAAATGTTAAAATCCTGTTGCTGCAGGATTATTTTTCTGCGACAATACTGCTCAAATTAAGATCCAATATCTGTATGTAATAGGGTGCCATTTAGGACTCAGAAAAGTTCCCCCCCTCTCTGGGACAAACACATTAGGTTTGGTTGCTGCTGTACAGTATGTTATAAGAGACGTCCTGATGTACTGCTGTCTGTGTGTTACCCATGCCAGGAAATCATCAGAGTAGATGATAACTTTACAGATGTAGGATCTTAATTTGAAAGGGCAAGGGAAAGGGGGATACCTATTCAGTTGTACAACTGAATGCATTCAACTGAAATGTGTCTTCCGCATTTAACCCAACCCCTCTGAATACTCTAATGCAGGTGAACTTTCATGCAATGCAGGACATTTAGAACTTGTAGTGTATTTGAGGTTTAAAAAGGCTTCTAAAGTTTGTAATTTCCACTTAGAAATGTCAAACTTGATTTTCCTTTACGAAAAATGTATTAACTCTTACACAAATGTCCATTATTTATACAGTAATCCACATAATTATTTGTATTTCCTGTTGCTGCAGGATTATTTTCCTGCTGTAGCAAACTGGCTTAAATTAAGATCCTACATCTGTATATAGTGCACTAGTTTTGACCAGGGCCCATGGGACTCAAAAGTAGTGCACTATGATGGGTATCATTTGGGAAGCAGGCAGACAGTATGTGCCATTGGTAATTATACTGTTGCAGCTTCATGGGAAAATGTCCCCTAAGTTGTTTTTGACTCTCAACGCAGTGGGGACAATGGATTTTCCATTATGGATGCAGTGTGATATGTTGTGACTTGTTGAGTTGGCAGGCACACAAGAAAAGAGCTTGGATTCTTGCTATTTTCCACTTTTAATGTTCTGAGTCAATATGGGTTTTACTAGAGAAAAGAGACAGAGATCTGAAGAACTCTGGATTTCCAGTGAAAATATTCAGTATTATTCCCATAACCATTTTCAGAAGATTGAGCACTTGACATACATTTTTTACCGCAACCAAAACCTGTTGGTAATGGTCACAACAACAACAATAGTTATTTGGAGGTCACATGTTGTTAAACCATACCGCCAACAATACACTTACATGTTGGATATGACCACAGAAGGCAGAGACAACTTTAATTGATCACATAAAAACTCAATAAAAAATACACTGAGTGTACAAAACATTAAGGACACCTTCCTAATATTGAGTTGCACCCCCTATTTTTGCCCTCAGAACAGCCTCAATTCATCAAGGTGTCGAAAGCTTTCCACAGGGATGCTGGCCCATGTTGACTCCAATTCCACAGTTGTGTAAAGTTGTCTGGATGTCCTTTGGGTGATGGACCACTATTAATACACACAGGAAACTGTTGAGTGTGAAAAACCCAGCAGTGTTGCAGTTCTAGACTCAAACCGGTGCGCCTGGCACCTACTTCCATACCTCATTCAAAGGCACTTAAATCTTTTGTCACCCTCTGAATGGCAAACATACACAATCCATGTCTCAATGCTTAAAAATCCTTCTT
This sequence comes from Salvelinus namaycush, assembly GCF_016432855.1. Lineage (NCBI taxonomy): Eukaryota > Metazoa > Chordata > Actinopteri > Salmoniformes > Salmonidae > Salvelinus > Salvelinus namaycush. Next base: position 25,203,452 of record NC_052331.1, read on the forward strand.
TAATCTGTCTCCTCCCCTTTAACTATACTGATTGAGATGGATTTAACAAGTGATAAGGGATCATAGCTTTCACCTGGATTCACCTGTTATATGTAATGGAAAGAACAGGTGTCCTTAATGTTTTGTACACTCAGTATATATATATATATATATATATATTTTTTGCTGTATATTGCGTGATAAATAATATAACAATATTGTATATTGTGTGGTAAAATATATTGTTTGGTCTCATACAGTCTCATATAGTCCCTCGTATTTACTGATGAGAGGAGGGCATGATCTATGGTTGGGTTTTCCAATGTGCTTATGGCTTGAGACTGTCGCACATGTCCTGTGGTTCTAGCTGTCAATCTCTCTCTGTCTCTGACATGTTATCTTACACGATGTATCAATGTAATTTGTTCCTGTGGGGATTTCAAGTCGCTTCCGCTGTTACTCAGAGGATAACCTGGGGACAGACACTGTTATACGGTAGGAGACTGGGGCTAATGTCTTGTCTTGTGTCTATTTCAAAAACCATGGTCATTTTCTTTATGGAAAAAAGTGTGAAATGTAGATATCTACTGTATGCATCTCATGCATGTAAAAATATCCCTACATTAACAAGTGGTAGCCATTCAGTGGAACTGCAGAATCTTCCAGAACATGTCCTATTTATTCTTCTACAAACAAGTAGCAATCCGTTGTTTGACAGGTCAGTTTTTGCTTCCATTCCGCAGCACAAAGAGATGGCTACACACACAGCACAAAGAGATGGCTACATACACAGCACAAAGAGATGGCTACATACACAGCACAAAGAGATGGCTACATACACAGCACAATTAGATGGCTACATACACAGCACAAAGAGATGGCTACATACACAGCACAAAGAGATGGCTACATACACAGCACAAAGAGATGGCTACACACACAGCATAAATAGATGGCTACATACACAGCACAAAGAGATGGCTACATACACAGCACAATTAGATGGCTACATACACAGCACAAAGAGATGGCTACATACACAGCACAAAGAGATGGCTACATACACAGCACAAAGAGATGGCTACATACACAGCACAAAGAGATGGCTACATACACAGCACAAAGAGATGGCTACATACACAGCACAAAGAGATGGCTACACACACAGCACAAAGAGATGGCTACACACACAGCACAAAGAGATGGCTACACACACAGCACAAAGAGATGGCTACATACACAGCACAAAGAGATGGCTACATACACAGCACAAAGAGATGGCTACACACACAGCACAAAGAGATGGCTACACACACAGCACAAAGAGATGGCTACACACACAGCACAAAGAGATGGCTACATACACAGCACAAAGAGATGGCTACATACACTAAATTCAGACAAAATTAGATGGTTGTTTCTTTATGTACAAATGGCTTTTTGAAATTCACACTATCACACATAGTGCTTAATGGCACTTTTGATCAAATGTGTTCTCTCTCTCACTCACTCCATCTCGCTCCCCTCTCTCTCTTCCTCCCCCCGCTCTCTGACGCTTTCTCTTTCTCTCCCTCTCTCGCTTCCTCTCTCCCTCTCACTCTCTTTATCACTCTCTCTCCCCCCTCTCTCTCTTCCTCCCCCCGCTCTCTGACTCTTTCTCTCCCTCTGTCCCTGTTGCTCTCTCTATCACTCTCTCTCTTTCTGGATCAAGATTCATGATTTACTGAGGTATGCAATGGGCATACAAGGCTCTGAGATTAGTGATGGTATCATGTTCTGTATAGCTTCAAGGGGGAAATCACATACAGATTCAGCGCAAGAAGGATTCTCAAAGAGACCATTTCAATTTAGGGAGTGAGATGAAGGCCGTTCACTGAACAACGAGTCTAAGCAAACACTAGCTTTTGGTGAGGTAGAATTAAACAATTTGCTGTGGTGGATGCTTTTTTTATTCTGCTGAAATATGTGAGGATTACATCCTATTTGACTGAACATTACATGTATCAAATGTCTCATGTTGGGGGTACTCAATCAGTCTTCAAGAATCTCTCTATCTCTCTATAAAAACGTAGCTTTCCATGCTTTGTAAAGAGTGTGTCATTTTTGTAAATTAAACATTTTGTATAGGCTAAATGCAATTTGTGAGCTCTTACGCTTACTGAATTATTTTCCATGATACTTTTGAGATGTCTGTTTTGGTAATAGCAAGTTATTGGTCATACAAATGTGTCTGAATCAATCCTCAAACAACTAAACAAGAATATACAGCCTTTGTGGCCTTGCTTCAAATGTAACAGCTGTTTCCTACTGCTCCAATGTCACTATTATACAGTATGACTACACGCTAAGGCTGTGTCCCAAATGGCACCCTTATCCCTACATGGTGAAGTACTTTTAACCATGCCCCTACCTATGGGTCCTGATCAAAATTAGTGCACTGTATAGGCAATAGGGTGCCATTTGGGACGCAATTTAAGTGTTGTATTATACACAGCAAAGTACAGCATGACCTTGGTGTGTGAATCATAATAATGCATCCCTTAGTCAAATGTAGGTGAAACTTCCCAGATGTTATACAATGTATCAGTGTGTAAAGTATAGGCCTGCACATACTGTAGAGTCTGTGAGTCCCAAATGGCACCATATTCCCTATAGTGCAGTACGTTTGACCAGGGCCCATACAGTGCACCACGTTTGACCAGAGCCCTATGAGTCCTGGTCAAAGTGGTGCACTATATAGGGAATAGGGTGCCATTTGGGAGACAGTCAGAGTTTTACAGTGAAGATGTACAATGTATAATGACTATGATTGACCTAGCTATGTGAGAGACATGATTCCACAGAAGTATGATAACATGTACATGTCGTCATACTGCACAACAAGATTAATGACTGGATTTAGTGTAACTATGACAGCATTGTCTATGTATCATTCCAAAAGATGTCTACTGACACTACATCTGCACTGATGTAACTTACCACATAGTCCAGTGATTACCGCACCGTACACAAAAGCTATTGGAGAAGAACCAGAGCCGTACTGCACTACTGACTGGGTCATTGGGCGAGGCTGCTTACTTTGAGATTATACAGGGTTCCCATAAACATAGATTAAACTCTGTAAATTATTCTGAGTCCTAAATGGCATCATATTCCCTATATAGTGCACTACTTTTGAGTCTTGAGTCACCAACACAAAAAGACAATTGGGTCCTAATGAAAAGTAGTGCCCTACCGTAAGTAGAGAAAAGGGTACCATGTGGGAAGCTTCCTAGCTAGCTCATCAAGGAGAAGGAGGCTGAGGAGCCTCCCCAAAGGCCTGTTCTTTCTACCGTGTGGCCCCAGACAGACACATGTAATTGGGGTGTGAAATGCAGCTGCTAGTGGGTGGGGCCCAAACACACCGTCTCGCAGATAGAATCGAGTCACCAACTTAAAAAGACAATTAGGTCCAAATGAAAAATAGATTTTCACACATATTGAATGGATGTTAAAACAAAGCATGCAATAAATACCATCTGGAGACATGCTGGAGTCCCTCTACTCCCCAAACACACACTCACACACAGCCTTCCCCTCCTTGTTAGCCTTAGCTAAAGCATTAACATTTGATCTCCCAGTGAAAACTCAACACTAAACACAGAGCAAAGAAGTGTACTTTAATTCAATAAACAGATCAGCAACGCCATAGCATGTACTATATTAATGAGTGAGTCCCAAATTGCACCCTATCCACTATATAGTGCACCACTCTTGACAAGGACCCATAGGGCTCTGGATAAAAGTAGAGAATAGGGTGCCATTTGGGAGACAGGCAGTTATAATACATGCTCACTGTAAAACACTGTTACTGGAATTAGTAAGTAGATGATATCACCAGTTTCTTCTGGGCTTTAGGGATTTTCCTCTAACACTCATGTTGTCTGGATGACTCGACCTTATTAGGAACTGGATGCTGACTCACACCAGGTATTTTTTTGTTTGTAAATTATTATACATTTTTTTACAAAACAAAACATACACATAGAAACGACATCACACAAACATCAACTAAATCACACCCGCCCAAACCCACATGCTCCAACCTCCATGTTCAGCACCCGCTTCACTCTCCGCCACATGGCCTGAAACTGCACCATTTAGTTTCTCTCAGTCGCCCATGCACTTTAAACATTTAGGTAATAAAGCATTTGACCTTTCCATTGTGTTAACGACGGAAGTTTGGTTGATTTCCAGTTTTGAAATGTACGTTTTTTAAAGATGATTGACGAGAAAAGTATTGCCCAACCCATCAGGTATCTCTTTGTACCCTCATATGCCATGTCTTGAAATTTGCAGATACAGTTGAAGTCGGAAGTTTACATACACCTTAGCCATTTAAACTCAGTTTTTCACAATTCCTCACATTTAATCCGAGTAAAAATTCCGTCTTAGGTCAGTTAGGATCACCACTTCATTTTAAGAATGTGAAATGTCAGAATAATAGTAGAGAGAATGATTAATTTCAGCTTTAATTTATTTCATCACATTCCCTGTGGGTCAGAAGTTCACATACACTCAATTAGTATTTGGTAGCATTGCCTTTAAATTGTTTAACTTGGGTCAAACATTTCGGGTAGCCTTCCACAAGCTTCCCACAATAAGTTGGGTGAATTTTGGCCCATTCCTTCTGACAGAGCTGGTGGAACTGAGACAGGTTTGTAAGGCCTCCTTGCTCGCACACACTTTTTCAGTTCTGCCCACACATTTTCTATAGGATTGAGGTCAGGGCTTTGTGATGGCCACTCCGATACCTTGACTTTGTTGTGCTCAACCCATTTTGCCACAACTTTGGAAGTATGCTTGGGGTCATTGTTCATTTTGAAGACCCATTTGCGACCAAGCTTTAACTTCCTGACTGATGTCTTGAGATGTTTCTTCAATATATCCACATACTTTTCTTTCCTCATGATGCCAACTATTTTGTGAAGTGCACCAGTCCCTCCTGCAGCAAAACACCCCCACAACATGATGCTGCCACCCCCGTGCTTCACGGTTGGGATGGTGTTCTTTGGCTTGCAAGCCTCCCCATTTTCCTCCAAACATAACGATGGTCGTTATGGCCAAACAGTTCTATTTTTGTTTTATCAGACGACAGGACACTCCAAAAAGTACGATCTTTGTACGCATATGGAGTTGCAAACCGTAGTCTGGCTTTTTAATGGCGGTTTTGGAGCAGTGGCTTCTTCTTTGCTGAGCGGCCTTTCAGGTTATGTCGACATAGGACTCGTTTTACTGTGGCTATAGATACTTTTGTACCTGTTTCCTCCAGCATCTTCACAAGGTCCCTTGCTGTTGTTCTGGGATTGATTTACACTTTTTGCACCAAAGTACATTCATCTCTAGGAGACAGAACGCGTCTCCTTCCTGAGCGGTATGACGGCTGCATGGTCCCATGGTGTTTATACTTGCGTACTATTGTTTGTACAGATGAACGTGGTACCTTCAGGCGGTTGGAAATTTCTTCCAAGGATGAACCAGACTTGTGGAGGTCTACAATTTGTTTTCTGAGGTCTTGGCTGATTTCTTTTGATTTTCCCATGATGTCAAGCAAAGAGGCACTGAGTTTGAAGGTAGTGTCACGGCTGTTGAAAGAGGAGGACCAAGGTGCAGCGTGGTGAGCGTACATTTTCTTTTATTAATAAAAAATTATGCCGAACAAAACAATAAACACTACAAAAACAAACCGTGAAGCTAAAGGCTATGTGCCCTAAACAAAGTCAACTTCCCACAAAGACAGGTGGAAAAAAAGGCTACCTAAGTATGGTTCTCAATCAGAGACAACGATAGACAGCTGCCTCTGATTGAGAACCGCACCCGGCCAAACACAAAGAAATAGAAAACATAGAAATAAAGAAACTGGAATGCCCACCCTAGTCACACCCTGGCCTAACCAAAATAGAGAATAAAAGCCTCTCTATGGCCAGGGCGTGACAGTACCCTCCCCCAAAGGTGCGGACTCCGGCCGCAAAACCTGACTCTAAAGGGGAGCGTCCGTGTGGGCTTCCTTTACGGCGGCGGCTCTGGTGCGGGACGTAGACCCCCCTCCGCCTCTGGCTCCCCCCACTTTGGTGGCACCTCTGGTGTGGGGACCCTCGTAGCCGACCCCAGACTGGGCACCCTCGTTGGGGGCTCCGGACTGGAGGCCGTCGCTGGAGGCTCCGGACTGGAGAACGTCGCTTGAGGCTCCGGACTGGAGAACGTCGCTGGAGGTTCCGGACTGGAGGCCGTCGCTGGAGGCCGTCGTTGGAGGCTCCGGACTGGAGGCCGTCGCTGGAGGTGCCGGACTGGAGAACGTTGCTGGAGGCTCCGGACTGGAGAACGTCGCTGGAGGCTCTGGGCTGGAGACCTTCGCTGGAGGCTCCGGACTGGAGGCCTTCGTTCCATGACTCCTCACTGGAGACTTCGTGCCATGGATCATCACTGGAGGCTTCTTGCCATGGATCATCACTGGAGGCTTCGTGTCATGGATCATCACTGGAGGCTTCGTGCCATGGATCATCACTGGAGGCTTCTTGCCATGGATCATCACTGGAGGGAGGAGACGTATGGGCAGTCTGGTACGTTGAGCTGCCACAGGGCTCACCAGGCTGGGGAGACATACGGGAGGATTAGTTCTAGGCGCAGGCACAGGACTCACCAGGCTGGAGAGACATACAGGAGGCCCTGTCCTAGGCAGAGGCACCGGATACACTGGGCCGTGGAGGCGCACTGGAGGTCTTGAGCGTAGAGCCTGCACAACCCGTCCTGGCTGGATAGTTATTTTTGCCCTGCTGATGCGGGGCGCAGGCACAGGACACAGTGGGCTGTGCAGACGCACCCTCTGTGGAAAGGGTTCTAAAGGGAATCCCAAAAGGTTCTACCTGGAACCAAAAAGAGATCTTTAAAGTGTTCTCCTATGGGGACAGCTGAATAACCCTTTTTCTAAGAGTGTACCTACTGCCCTGGTCCTGTCATAATTATTTCCACTTGTCTAAGAGTGTATTTGAGGCCACTGGAAATCAAGTGTGAAAGGTGACATCATACATTTAGAAAGGTTTTTTGCTCACTTCTATGTTTGCTGAAACTGAGGCCAATGGATTTATAGAGCCTGTGCTCTCTGCATGTGTAAATTCACCAGCACTTTACAGTATGACATCATGGCTGATGAGCTAATCATATCAAAGTTTCATAGGATGAGTCACCTGGTTGGTTGATGCAGTGTATCTAAGTATGTGCTGTATGTATGCTTCGGTCCCGTTGCTACAATGCTGGGAGTCAGTTGGCCACTGAGTTTCACGCATTCATCAATAGCCTGGAATACCTCAGAGAATTAGGACTACCGCTTCTGAATGGGGAGGAGATTGTGCTTCACTGATATTCCTTATAGCAGTATGAAATAGAATAACACTTTTATCAAATTTATTTAACATTTTATTCAATGTAATCTCGTAAATGGACATTCACTCAACGTTAACAAAACAAAGGACATGATCGTGAACTTCAGGAAACAGCAGAGGGAGCACCTCCCCCACCCCCCCCATCCACATCGACGGGACAGTAATGGAGAAGGTGGAAAGTTTTAAACTCCTCGGCGTACACATCACGGACAAACTGAAATGGTCCACCCACACAGATAGCGTGGTGAAGAAGGCGCAATAGCGCCTCTTCAACCTCAGGAAGCTGAAAAAATTTGGCTTGTCACCTAAAACACTGACAAACTTTTACAGATGAACAATCGAGAGCATCCTGTCGGGCTGTATCACCGCCTGGCATGGAAACTGCACCGCCCTCAACCGCAAGGCTCTCCAGAGGGTAGTGAGGTCTGCACAACACATCACCGGGGGCAAACTACCTGCCCTTCAGGACACCTACAGCACTCGATGTCACAGGAAGGTCAAAAAGATCATCAAGGACAACAACCACCCGAACCACTGCCTGTTCACCCCGTTATCATCCAGAAGGCGAGGTCAGTACAGATGCATCAAAGCAGGGACCGAGAGACTGAAAAACAGCTTCTATCTCAAGGCCATCAGACTGTTAAACAGCCATCACTAACATTGAGTGGCTGCTGCCAACATACTGACTCAAATCTCTGGCTACTTTAAGAGCATTTCTTAATAAAGGTATCACCAGTCACTTTAAATAATGTTTACATATCCTACATTACTCATCTCATATGTATATACTGTACTCCATACCATCTACCGTATCTTGCCAATGCCGCACGGCCATCGCTCATCCATATATTTATATGTACATATTCTTATTCATCCCTTTACATTTGTGTGTATAAGGTAGTTGTGAATTTGTTAGATTACTTGTTAGATATTACTGTACTGTCGGATCTAGAAGCATAAGCATTTCGCTACACTCTCATTAACATCTGCTAACCATGTGTATATGACCAATACAATTTGATTTGATTTAATAGAGGAAGAAAGGAAGAACGTTTTAAATCCATAGACCATATGCAGTAATTGTATGGTTTGATTGAAATGTTCCTCCTCGAGCAGAGAAAAAAGGACAAAGAAAACCAACATGTGCATTTGTCTGTATGTGCAGTTTAACCAAGCAGAATATAGGTCAGATGTGAAGTATCTGATGCTACTTGATCTACTGCTTCTGGAGCTGATGTAATGCCATCTCTTGGATATTGACAAAATGGAATATGATCATCACAAATTGTACATGCTTCACGTCTGTGAAATCTCATTATGGACTTATGTTTTATCCTCTCTCCCCCACTCCCACCCCACTCCCCCATGAACATGAAGGCAAAAGGTTAATACCAATACGTATGAGATAAATTGGAAGAGGGGGACAAAAAAAATCCAATCTCTCCATTAACCCTGTGAGATGTTTGCCTTTCTTCACTGTGGGCACGCTTCCATTCTAGGACTATCACCCATATGATACTGCAGCTAATTCTCCCAGCGCCGCGCTGCGGGCGGATACTATCAGCTCCATTGCCTTTTAAAAGATAAAAAAGAGATGACCTTGTATAGAAGAGATGACCTTGTATAGAAGAGATGACCTTGTATAGAAGAGATGACCTTGTATAGAAGAGATGACCTTGTATAGAAGAGATGACCTTGTATATATCAGACAGTGCCACAATATTGGATATTTTCATATTTTTCACCGGTTCCGGTTAGGGATTTGGAACATTTCCTCTTGCTGCACGCGCACAGCACTGGGTGAAATTACACTCACGTTTTGGAAAAGGAAATGCATGATAGGTTCATTTATTTGCATATAAACTGCAATAAATTGCAATCTGAAATCAACTAAAGCTGTGCTTATTTAATAAATGTTATACTGTCTTTTACAGCCCCTGGACTTTCTCTCCCTGCTTGACCACCTCTCTCAGATGACCATTCAACCCATAAACTTTCTAATGACTGTCCATCTCATGATGTTGTGATGTATTTTTTTTTTAAATTGCATGTCTTTTTTTGTTTCTTGAAAGCGCTTTGAGATTCTTTATGTAATGAATAGCTCCATAAAAGTTGAATCAATTATTAATATTATTATTAATACCAGGAATGTGACATTCAAATCATAATTTCAACAAGAAAATGTCTTATGTAATACACACGCACAGCAAGGTGAAGAAAAGTAAGTGCACAGCACTGTAGTTTGAGGAGAGTAATTGACTACATCAGTGGCGGTCGGTGCCGTTTAAGATGAGGGAGGACGTTATTTTTTATGAGCATGGCCTTATTTCTATTACAGCATATTGGATGACTGTCATTTATATCCCATTCCCCCAGTTCAATGTAACATTGATTGGTTTAGGCTACTACAGTACATGATTCTCAAATGTTCCCTACAGCCGTCATGAGGTTGGTACAACCTAGCCTATGAATGAAAGTTTACAACATAGGTGTACAGATCGAGAGAAAATTTGAGTAAACAAGGTGACAGTGACACATTCAATACCGCCTTGTACACTCTTGCCTGCGTCTAGCTGATCTAGGGTGTAATCATTAGTCCAACAGTTGCAAACGAGAGTTTCTATTGGACAAATTCAGGTATGTTTTTCACTGTTTCATTCCATTTGCTTCAGTTTAAGAAACATTTTTCAACAGAATCAGCGGAATGAATACACACCTGATCACCCGCAAACACTGTCACTTCCATAGCAGCCACGTACAAACAGCATGATTGCTTTGCTCGTTACATAATTCCTTCTCGCATCTATGCACTCTCCTCCTCTCACCTTTTCCCTTCGCTTGTGGACACAACTGCTCTCTGTGACCAGGTGATAAAACCTTCCCAAGCCAAACCTTCATATCGTCAAATCAAATTTTATTTGTCACATGCGCCGCATACAACAGGTGTAGACCTTACAGTGAAATGCTTACTTAAAAACCCTTAAACAACAATGCAGTTTTAAGAAAATACCCCCCCAAAAAAGTAAGAGATAAGAATAACAAATAATTAAAGAGCAGCAGTAAATAACAATAGCAATGCTTTATACAGGGGTTACCGGTACAGAGTCAATGTCAATGTGCGGGGGCACTGGTATCGAGGTAATTGAGTTAATATGTACATGTAGGTGGAGTTATTAAAGTGACTATGCATAGATAATAGCATTCCAGAGGGGGGGCAATGCAAATAATCCGGGTAGCCATTTGATTATGGCTTGGGGGTAGAAGCTGTTTAGGAGCCTCTTGGACCTAGACTTGGCGCTCCGGTACCACTTTCCGTGTGGTAGCAGAGAGAACAGTCTATGACTAGGGTGACTGGAGTCTTTGACCATTTTCAGGGCCTTCCTCTGACACCGCCTGGTATAGAGGTCCTGGATGGCAGGAAGCTTGACCACCGGTGATGTACTGTGCCGTACGCACTACCCTCTGTAGTGCCTTGCGGTCGGAGGCCGAGGAGTTGCCATTGCAGTGATGCAACCCATCAGGATGCTATCGATGGTGCAGCTGTAAAACCTTTTGAGGATCTGAGGACCCATGCCAAATCTTTTCAGTCTCCTGAGGGGGAATAGGTTTTGACGTGCCCTCTTCACGACTGCCTTGGTGTGCTTGGACCATGTTAGTTTATTGGTGATGTGGACGCCAAGGAACTTGAAGCTCTCAACCTGCCCGTCGATGAGAATGGGAGCGTGCTCGGTCCTCCTTTTCCTGTAGTTCACAATCATCGCCTTTGTCTTGATCACGTTGAGGGAAAGGTTGTTGTCTCTGACCTCCTCCCTATAGGCTGTCTCATCATAGTCGGTGATCAGGCCTACCACTGTTGTGTCATCAGCAAACTTAATGATGGTGTTGGAGTCGTGCTTGGCCGTGCAATCATGAGTGAACAGGGAGCACAAGAGGGGGCTGAGCACGCACCCCTGAGGGACCCCGTGTTGAGGACCAGCGTGGCGGATGTGTTGTTACCTACCCTTACCACCTGGGGGCGGCCCGTCAGGAAGTCCAGGATCCAGTTGCAGAGGGAGGTGTTTAGTCCCAGGGTCCTTAGCTTAGTGATGAGTTTTGAGGGCACTATGGTGTTGAACGCTAAGCTGTAGTCAATGAATAGCATTCTCACATAGGTGTTCCTTCTGTCCAGGTGGGAAAGGACAGTGCAATAGAGACAGCATCATCTGTGGATCTGTTGGTGCGGTATGTAAATTGGAGTGGTTCTGGGGCTTCTGGGATAATGGTGTTAATGTGAGCCATGACCAGACTTTCAAAGCATTTCATGGCTACAGACGTGAGTGCTACGGGTCGGTAGGCATTTAGGCAGGTTACCTTAGTGTTCTTGGGCACAGGGACTATGGTGGTCTGCTTGAAACATGTTGGTATTACAGACTCAGACAGGGAGAGGTTGAAAATGTCAGTGAAGACACTTGCCAGTTGGTCAGCACATGCTCAGAGTACACGTCCTGGTAATCCCTGCGGCCTTGTGAATGTTGACCTCTTTGAAGGTCTTACCCACATCAGCTGCGGAGAGTGTGATCACACAGTCGTCCGGAACAGCTGATGCATGCAGTTCTCATGCATGTTTCAGTGTTACTTGCCTCGAAGCGAGCATAGAAGTTATTTAGCTCGTCTGGTAGGCCCGTGTCACCGGGCAGCTCTCTGCTGTGCTTCCCTTTGTAGTCTGTAATAGTTTTCAAGCCCTGCCACATCCGACGAGCGTCAGAGTCGGTGTAGTATGATTCGATCTTAGTCCTGTACTGACACTTTGCCTGTTTGATGGTTTGTCAGAGCAAGATTTCTTATAAGCTTCCGGGTTAGGGCAGCTCTACCCTTTAGTTCAGTGAGGATGTTTCCTGTAATCCATGGCTTCTGGTTGGAGTATGTACGTACAGTCACTGTGGGGACGACATCCTCAATGCACTTACTGATAAAGCCAGTACCTGATGTGGTGTACTCCTCAAAGCCATCGGAAGAATCCCGGAACATATTCCAGTCTGTGCTAGCAAAGCAGTCCTGTAGTTTAGCATCTGCTTCATCTGACCGCTTTTTTTATAGGCTGAGTCACTGGTGCTTCCTGCTTTAATTTTTGCATGTAAGCAGGAATCAGGAGGATAGAATCATGGTCAGATTTGCCAAATGGAGGGTGAGGGAGAGCTTTGTGTGGAGTAAAGGTGGTCTAGAATTATTTTTCCTCTGGTTGCAAATTTAACATGCTGATAGAAATTAGGTAAAACTGATTTAAGTTTCCCTCTATTAAAGTCCCCGGGCCACTAGGAGCAACGCCTCTGGATGAGCGTTTTCCTGTTTGCTTATGGCGGTATACAGCTCATTGAGCGCGGTTTTAGTGCCAGCATCGGTCTGTGGTGGTATGTGGACAGCTACAAAATATACTGATGAAAACTCTCTAGGTAGATAGTGTGGTCTACAGCTTATCATGAGATACTCTACCTCAGGAGAGCAAAGCCTCGAGACTTACTTAGATATATTGCACTAGTTGTTGTTCACTTATTTGCATAGGTTCTCTGTCTTACCAGAGGCTGCTGTTCTCTCTTGCCGATGGAGTGTATAACCCGCCAGCTGTATGTTCTTAATGCCGTTGTTCAGACATGACTCAGTGAAACATAAGATATTACAGTTTTTAATGTCCCATTAGTAGGATACATGTGCGTTCAGCTCGTCCCTTTTATTTTCCAGCAATTGAACATTAGGTAGCAGGACGGAAGGCAAGGGCAGATTAGCCACTCGTCGCCTGATCCTCGCAAGGCACCCTGATCTTTTTCCACGAAATCTCAGTTTCCTTCTCCAGCAAACCACAGGGATCTGGGCCTGGTCGGGTGTCTGTAGTAGGATATCCCTCCCGTCCGACTCATTGAAGAAGAACTCTTTGTCCAGTTTGAAGTGAGCAATCGCAGTTCTGATGTCCAGAAGTTATTTTCGGTCATAAGAGATGGTAGCAGCAACATTATGTACAAAACGAGTTACGAACAATGCGAAAAAACAAACAAAATAGCATGGTTGGTTCAGAACCGATAAGACGGCAGCCCTCCCCTCCGGCACCATCATATTACCAAAAGCTTACCATAACCGCTAACCGCTACACACAGCCTAAATAGTTGTCACCAATATTAGCTAACTTCATAGTCAACATAGCTACAAGAACTAACGTATTAGTAAACCCGCTACAATCATGCAGTACAATGTATAGCAAGCAGTTTAGCAGTTACACCAGCGGGCCCCAGTGGCAATAAATTAATAAAACCAAAAGCTTACCTTGACTTGGAAGAGTTCACGTGTTGGATAGCCATAGCCAGCTAGCTAACATAGATCCCTCTTTGTTTGAGCCGGGTGTTTGAGTAAGTGAATGTGAAAAAAATACAACAAAATATAGCTAGCTCTCTCTCACTCTCTCTCTTGCTCTCTCTCTTGCTTCTCCTACATTTTTTAAGAAATGAATTTGTTCAAAACTGTTCAACTATTGTCTTTCTCTCTCTTTGAGTCAACTACTCACCACAATATATGCACTGCAGTGCTAGCTAGCTGTAGCTTATGCTTTCAGTACTATATTAATTCTCTGATCCTTTGATTGGGTGGACAACATGTCAGTTCATGCTGCAAGAGCTCTGATAGGTTGGAGGACGTCCCCCGGAAGTTGTCATAATTACTGAGTAAGTCTATGGATGGGGGTGAGAACCATGAGCCTCCAAGGTTTTGTATTGAAGTCAATGTACCCAGAGGAGGACAGAAACTAGCTTCCCTCCGGCTACACCATGGTGCTACCCCAGAGAGTGCTGTTGAGGCTACTGTAGACCTTCATTGCAAAACAGTGTGTTTTAATATATATTGTTGCTGGCCACCTAGCTACAGTATTCTTCCTTCCTTGTCCCTTGGCAACGGCAATGAAGATAGGTCATAGTGAACAAACAGACCACATCAAACACCATCTATATATTACAGAGATAAAAGTAATTATGTTTAGAGGAAATCAATAGCAGACTGGTGACTGGTCAGTACAACAAGATGAAGAAGCCCTGCATGTTTTGGGGTCCGGGAACATTGGCCCAAATTATATCATTTTTCTGTCATTAAAATCAAAGTGTGATATTACGATCTGATGGCAATGCGTTTTAGAATATTCTTAAATGTAATTGATTGAACATGTGGCTTATAAAGAGTTAGACTTAGTTAACAAATATAATGCAGACTTAAAAACCAAATTGTGAATCACTCATCTTATATAAGATGATAAAGTTGTGGAATCTAATTACCATCAGAAGACACTGATGGTAATATAAAAAAGCTCAGAGGGTTCATAAGGAATTGTTTGAACATCTTATTGAAAAGTCTGGCACAGTTTCAAGCTCTGTTAATCCAGGGTTATAGATGTGAAAGTGGTTTCCCCCAATGGGATTCAAATCACCAATCATCCTCTCCAAAGACATACACCACACAGATAATTGAAGTGGTTGTAACCGAAGATATTGGGTATCGAATACAATTATTTTTTAGCTTTGCTACCTTATATTGCATATTGTAAATTACTCACTTAATCAACAAAAGAAAGTTAAAGTGTCTCTTATTCCCCTCAAAGCTGGGCATAAACACACACACACGCACGCACACATGCACACACGCACACAAATCTGTTTTCTGGTATGGAGCCACAGACTCCCTGTTGTTGTTCCATCTCTGCCAGTTGTACAGAGCTCAGATTTTGTGGATGGGCTGTCTGTTGTCAGTGAGGCTCGCATCCGGCCTGGGGATTTGACACAATGCATCTATTGCTTCAATGAAAGTGCTCAAAGTGGAGAGGGAAAAAAATGACTTGGCTCAACGACGTTGGTGACATGCACCCGTTGTCCCTGTCTCCCGATGTGTTGCTGCTTCAAATTACCCTGGCCATGGCTGTTGCATGATTGCATGATTTCTCACCACATGGTGGAAACTATGCTGCCCTGCTGCCCATTCATTGTAAATGAATACAACCCCAAACCCCCCCATTTGAAAGAATCCATTTGAATGGTCTCCGTCCCAGACAGAGATGGGCTTGTGTCTGTACGTGCCAACCAGTTCAGAAGCCACATTCTTGGGGAGTGAAGTGGAGTGAGTGGAGGCCTAGGTTGCATCCCAAATGGAAATCTACATGTATTCCCTACATAGTGCACTACCTTTGACCAGGGCTCTGATCAAAAGTAGTGCACTATATAAAGAGTAGTGTGCTATTTGTGATGCAGCCCTGGCCTGCAGACAAAGACATAGCTCCCCCTAGTTCTGCAGTCAGAAGAACAAAACAGCATCATTACTGTTAATTGTTCATGAACATTTCTGTACATCCTTGATGGTGCAAATAGCACCTCCTGAACACCCAGGGCTGTGTTATGTTTTGTCAAATCTACCAGAGCAAGACATTGCGGAGCCAGACGTTTGTTTTCCTGTGTGGAATGATCACTGAAATGGTCTGCTTTTTTATGTTGATGTCTCTTAACCTTCTGTGTACAACACCAAGATAAATACCTAGTAACATTTGTTACTTGGCAAGAAAGTGTTCTGATTCTGATTCTGCAGATGCATGAGAACAGATCAGTTTGAAGATCAGTAAGAGACCTCTGCTCTTGATCATAGATATTGTGCTCGCTAGACTAGAGGACTTGACCCAACGTTTCAATATAATTTGTAAAGCTCAATATTAACCTCTTAAATTTCGATTTGTACCATGTTTTGATTGAAGGCTTAAAACATATTCTGTGCATGTTGCACTCTCTTCTTGCAGGACAAAATGCACTTGGACTATAGCACTACTGTATTTCTGTTCGTCTGCACAATTTTAAGCTGTGCTTGCAGTAAATACCTCCACCACCAACACCATCCTAAATAATCCCTTCTTTCATTCTCCTTCTGTCTGGGGTCCAGCTACCCGCCCCTCCCCTAGCAGGCAATGAGAGAGACTAGGGGCTCACTCCTCTTTACAATGCCAGAGAGACCACCCTTTTCAGTCTCCGAGCTATGTTCCGACTCACTCACAATCGGGACATTCACAAACATGGGATGCGAGCCATTTCCTTCTGCTAGCATCTCCCATTAGCTCAGACACGGAGACAGAGGATGCGTCTCCAATATTGGCAACCTATTCCCATTGGGCCCTAGTCCAAAGTAGTGCACCATGTAGGGAAAATGGTACCATTTGGGATGCACCCCTATGAGGGCAACGCCACATACCGAGCCAAGATTCCCAAGTGGTGAGAAATCACATAGCTATGTCCCCAGTGAATGTATGTGTGTGAATGTGTGTGTGATCCCAAAACAAGGAAGCATAGCCAAAAAGTGTCTGGCACGAGGCCAGAATGCCAAGTTCACAGATCCCCATTCAGTAGGAAGACAGCTCAAAACCAAAAACCTATTTTAGGTCTACATGCTACAGCCTATAAGAGATTCAGATTGTAACAATGTCTAGGTTTTATAGAACGTTTATGTAGTGTAACGGGTGGTACGTAAAGAAGACCCTGCGTTGTTCTACAAGACCTTGCAAGGCTGTATAAAAAAAAAAAACTATTGATAGTTAGTGTTACTGGTGGTTCATTATAACACTGCATAGTTCTGTGGGTTTGAAGGGTAAACCATCGGTCACCTAAAAGTCATTAACCCTTCCCTCCTTCTGATCAAACTGGGGTAGTGTAGTCGTACTATACACTCTTTTCCCTTTTTGGTACACTACTTTTGACCAGCGCCCATGGGGAAGTAGGCCAATGGGGGCGGCAGGTAACTTCGTGGTTAAGTGCGTTGGGCCAGTAACCGAAAAGTCGCTGGTTCAAATCCCAGACCCGGCTATGTGAAAAATCAGTCGATGTGCCCTTGAGCAAGGCACTTAACCCTAATTGCTCCTATAAATCGATCTGGACAAGAGCGTCTGCTAAATGTTGTAAATGTAAAAATGGAAGTGCACTATATAAATAAGTAGGTGCCATCTGGGGCACAGCCATTTGGTACTTTACCACAATGGCACACAGCAGTTACACTTGCAAAGAAAACAGTTGATATGTTTTACAATGTAAATTTCCCTGTGTGCGTACTGTCTGGAGAAATAGGCCATTGCTCCCATAGGAAATAACATACCGGTCAAAAATATAAATGTGATTTAACCAAATAGCAACGATGAAAAGTGCAGTGTGTGTATGTTTGTGTGTTTGTGTGTGAATGTGTGCCCTATTCAGGTCAAGAGTCTGGCAGTAAGTGGATTAATCACTGTCACCTGGGCACCGCGGAGCAGCAATTTAGATGCTAAGTACAGTCTTTACACATATATCTTTAGTTAAAACAGTGGGGAAGCAGAGAAGAGACCACACAGTGGAGGAGGAAAGAGTTATGACAAACAGAAAGCTCATATATTAACTGCAATTTTATGCAGTGCATTTGTTGCATTTGTTGGGGACAGACTGTTCATAGACCAAGCTGTTAAGGAGGAGGAGGTTGGTTGTTTTTAGCAATTTAGCACAAAACGTCTTTTTATTTTTCCATGAAGAGGAAATGTTAAAAACATAACCCGTTTCCAATACTCACATAAAGCCCCTCTTTCTTGTGTCACACAAATCATTGGGGGAAAATACGCTTGTGGTGGAAGACTTTCTAGTTGTCTCCAAAGCATTTTTTACCTATTAAATTAAGATGATGATGGGACTTGCTTCACTTTTGGTGGTATTGAGCACAAAATTCCTTTCTAGAACTAGCTGTCACTGGAAATATTTCTAACTATTTTGATGGTGAGACATCAAAATCCTGCTCATAACATGCTGATCTGATTCTATCACATAAAACCAAACTGAACATCTAGGATCGCTCCTAATTACTAAAAGAGAGCCAGAAAGGTGACATTTGTCCAGCACAATGTTGGCGGTTGGTGTCCTGTCCAAGCCTCCAGATGCACGAGTGGACCTAGTACCAGGTCATCTTCAGACAGACAGAGCTGACCTCTGGGCTTGGAGCCCAAATGAAAAACACCTGTATTGAAAGGAAAAAATAGGCACCCCTTAATCCAGTTGCAGCCCCTCTCAGGTCTCAGGTTGTGTCCCAAATGGCTGCCTATTGCCTGTATAGTGCACTACGTTTGACAAGACCCCTGTAGGACCTGGTCGAAAGTGGTACACTACAGTATATATGGAATAGAGTGACATTTAGGATGCAGCCTGAGTCAGTGACCTGGGCCACTGTCTGGCTAAGTTATTGGCACTTGACCAAGCTGCAGGTTGACCTCAGTCTTCAACTCTCTGTACTACCGAGGAATCACCTACCAGGCGTTTATCTCTACGGGGAGTCTGGCCATCATATTTTTGTTGCATCCCAAATTGCACCCTATACACTATACAGTGCATTACTTTTGATCAAAATATCCCTATGATCCCTATGGGCCCCTGTCAAAAGTATATAGGCTCTATATAGAGAGTAGGGTGGCATTTGGGACTTTGAATTTGAATTTACCTCCCAGTGGGGGACATTTACTTGGGCCAACAGGGCAGTTGTACACCTTCTGAATGGTGGATACTTCAACTGGTGGATCAGTTGCCCATCTCAAAGCCAGGTCAGGTCAAGTGTATTACAGTGCTGAGGTGCACAACAGTATATTTTCCAAGGACAGGTAACTTGTTCCAACTGAATATAGTAAGACAGGGTCCTTGGGTTATCTCTCTGGCTATTGCCCCACTACTGCCTATCTAGTGATGGTGCTGCTCTAATTAGCATGTATTCTGCCTTCAGTTTCTTCGTGCTATCTGCAAAGTGAACTGCAGTAACCCAACATACTGTATATCAGCTATACAGTACATAGCTACGGACTATAATATCAATGACTGTTAATAATCACACACCAGTGGAGGCTCCTCAGAGGAGGAAGGGGAGGACAATCCTCCTCAGTGAATTTCATAAAAATAAAATGTGTGAAACATCTAAAAGGTTATCCTTTTTCAGATAAAACTATACTAAATATATTCACGTCACCAAACAATTGATTAAAACACACTGTTTTGCAATTAAAGTCTGCAGTAGCCTCAGCAGCACTCTGTAGGGTAGTACCATGGTGTAACCAGAGGACAGCTAGCTTCCATCCTCCTCTGGGTACATTGACTTCAATACAAAACCTAGGAGTCTCGTAGTTCTCACCCCCTTCCATAGACTTACACAGTAATTATGATAACTTCTGGAGGACGTCCTCCAACCTATCAGAGCTCTTCCAGCATGAACTGACATGTTGTCCACCCAATCAAAGAGAATTAATCTAGTACTAAAAGCATAAGCTACAGGTAGCTAGCATTGTAGTGAATAGAATGCGGTGAGTAGTTGACTCAAAGAAAGAGAAAGACAATAGTCATACAGTTTTGAACAAATACATTTCTTAAAAAATGGAGAAGTAAGAGAGAGAGATATATATATTTTTTTTTCACTTTCACGTTCACTTACTTAGCTAGCAAATGCAGTTAGCTAGTTTACCTTACTCAAACACCCGGCTCAAACAGAGAGATGCTAGCTGACTATGACTATCCAACACAATGCTGGAACTCTTTCAAGTCAAGGTACGTTTTTGGTTTTATTAATTTATTGTAACTGCTGGTGTAAACTGCTAAATTGCTTACTTTTTGTACACTGTACTGCATGATTGTAGTGGTTTTACTAACGCGTTAGTCCTATAAGCTACGTTCACTATAATGAAAAACAAACCTGAATTTTTCCAATAGAAACTCTCGTTTGCAGCTGTTGCACCCGAGATCAGCTAGATGCAGGCAAGAGTGTGCAAGGAGATATTGAATGTGTCACTGTCTGTCTATGTGTCACTGTCTGTCCCCACAAAAATGTTCTCTCGACCTGTGTACATCTACGTTGTAAACTTTAATTCATAGGCTAGATTGTAGCAACCTCATGATGGGTATAGGGCATATTTGAGTATCATGTAGTAGCCTAAACCTATCACTGTTACATCCAATATCCTGTAATAGAAATAAGGCCATGCTCATTAAAAACAATGTGCGTTCTCCCTCATCTTAAACGGCACTGACCGCCACTGATGTACACATACCCATTTGAGCATTCAGCACATAGAGAATATTGCATCACCCCATTGTCTATGCCTTTCCATATATAGGCCTCAAGTCAATTAATTTCTGCAAAACAACTGATATCATTATTCAATGCTCCTTTAAAAGAACCAACCACAGAGACTGTTGCGCATAACAATAGCTCACTTTGTCAATGACACGAGCTCGCTCCGAGCTCCCCTGTAGACTTACCGCATAAATGTAGTGGAACATTTCAGAGGAGGAGGGTGATGCAGGTCAGAAGTGTGTGTTATGTAATAGACTAACAGGTTGAAACAGTACTGCTATCCAACTCGCCCAAGATATCCCCCTCCCACCTTGGCTCAGAAACACAAGCCTGTGTCTGTGTGTACATGTGTGAACCTGTGTGTGTGTATGTATACGTGTGTGTGTGTGTGTGGTACAGGTGTGTTTTCTGACATTCTCATTCTCCCCACCTCTCTCTTCCTATCCAGTCACTACATGCATGCAACTCAGTGTTCCTGACAACAATATAAATCATTTGATGGACAGTTACATTTTTCTAAGATGGGAAACAAATGGAGAACATTTCTGAAGTTATTGCATTCCTCTTTTATACATAGCATGTTTTGTTGCTTAATAATGATGGCGATGGAAAAGGAAAACAACTTGCTCAATGTGATGGTGCTGCTTTTGAAAAACATTTGACTGCATAGTACAGTGAGTGGTATTCAACTCTTACCCTACGAGGTCCGGAGCCTGCTGGTTTTCTCTTCTACCTGATCATTAATTGCAAATAACAGATGTCCCAGGTCTAAATCAGTCCCTGATTAGAGGGGAACAATAAAACAAATGGCAATGGAACTGTGACCGCTACTAAACCAGATATACAGTATATCTGGTGCTTTTGAGCCACATATTTGCAGATTGACTGACAGGTTAAATCATTTTGGATTGGCTAGATGGCTAGCTAATGTTTTTGTTTGAAAATGCATCTGGACACATTACCAGCTTTTTTGTTTCACCTGGCTGCCATTTCCTGATCCTTTAAGAGTATCATTTCAGGAGTGGCATGAAGCGTAGAGGAATACAGCAGTGCTGAGGCAGAGGGCTGTGTGGTGAGCATTTTGGCGCCCAGAGCTGCTAAGGCATCACCCAATTGGCTACACAGAGTGGAAGAGGAGAAGTCCAGTGGCTGTAAGACTCGGGTTGGTTCCCAGACTTGCCCTCTACAAGATCACCAGCAGACTCCATCACCATCATCTACCACCCTCTGACCAGCTACCTTCGCTCAAGCCATTAACTGACCCTTTCCATCTTCTGAGGATGCAGCTTTCAAAGACCTGGCCTCTATTGGTTGACCTGTCATGATACTGCTTATTGCTTGCTTGTTTTTTGCTCTTGAAGCGCTTTGAGATACTATGAAAGCGCTATAGAAGTTTAATACATCATTATATGTTTTGAGGTGAGAAATGTGGTGGTTACTCAAGTTACTACTATATTGTTATGCTAGCCAACCAGTGGGAGAGATGAGGAAGCACTTAAGGCTATTTCCTCTCCATAGGAAAGCGCTTTCATATCCCTTTCCTTTTCTAGCATATGAGGGCTCTTCCCACTGGCGCAATGCTTGTGGGGTGACAGTGCATGTTTGTATTGTTTTTTGTGTGTGTGTTTGGGTGCATGTGTGAGCTGCCTCCCCAAAGCCTTTTATCACAGTGGGAAAATAAGACTGAATCACAAATGGCACCCTATTCCCTATATAGTGCACCATTTTTGACCAGAGCCCCATGTGCCCTGGTCAAAAGTAGTTCACTATATAGCGAATAGGGTGCAATTTGATACGCAAGCTGGGTGAAATTTTCTTATCCATCAGTCTACAATACCTCACATATTGCAGCATTATTGTTATTATATTATTCACACCTTTTCCAATCTATTCAAACTTTCTTAGAGAGTGAAGTAATGCTGAGACACACAAAGGAAAATCTCATTTTCAATCTCATGTTTTTCCCATAAAATTGGCATGTATTGTAAAATGTACCATGTATTTTTTTCCCCTGCTGGCGACTCATTTCTGGCCTTGGTATCTCCATCATGACTCACAACATCACAATAGAAATGAAAAACATTCCCCTATACTGCTGTCAGTGCTGGAACTCATTTCCTCTGTGCAGATTGCTGTGTATCTGAGGAAACAACACTAGGGTTGTGCACTACTTTTGACCAGGACTCATAGGGCTTTGGACAAAAGTAGTGCACTATGTAGGGAATAGGGTGCCATTTGGGATGCAGTCAATATTGGAGCTGTTAGCTAGCTGTGATGATTCAGAGGGTCTGGTCCCTGTTTTCGCGCCCACCTCCTCACCCCTTGTTCACCCCTCCCTCAGACAAATAGTGTATATTTCTAAAGGAATTCCCTTGGTGTGGGAGTGGACCTTGTGCAGATGTTGGAAGTTGGAATTCAGCCATTTTACTCCACAGAATATCCCCCTCTTATAATCTTTTCCCTCTTTCCCTTTCTTTTTCTATCCAACTCCTGCCTTCTGCACGCAACGGCACGCAGACGCAAAATGCATATGGTGGAATGCAGCCCTTTTACTCGGCAGACACCCCCTATCTTTTTATTTTTCTAACTCCTGCCTTAATCTGCACTCAGACGCAACCTCTGTACTTGCTTGTTTATTCACTCACATAAACACACACAAGTTATGCGTCCAAACTGCTGGTCCCAGGTTTTTTCATGACCAGTCGTGGAAGCCAAAATGTCTGCTGTTAAAGTGGAGCACTAGGAGCAGTAGGAGAACTATAGGACTAACTACACACGCAACACAAAGAGATGGATTTTCAACATTGAATACTCTGATAGGAACACTGCACAACACAACAACACATTGAATTCAAGTCCATCCAAAAAGCAGGTCAAACATGAAAAAGGCAGAGAAATAGAAGAAGTCATTGATTGATGTTTTATGACATAACAGAGTTTGACATTTTGATAGCCTGGTTTTATTGCAACTTCTCCATAGCCATGTTTTATGGTGGTGGGTTGGGGGGAGGGAGGAAGGGAGGAGTGGAAGGAGGGAGTGGTGGAGGGAGGGAGGGAGGCGGCGGTCCAAGAGAAGACTGTGTCTGTTTCTCTAATCCTCTTTCTCTCTCGCTCAGCTGGTGGGGGCCTACTGGGGAGTCCTGCTTCACCATCCGTACCAGAAACACACACACACAATAGTGGATGGGATCTGTCTGAATACTGTAACTCATTACTGTACCAAGTTCTCTCCAACACTACAGTATAGAGACAGATATGAGATAAATGTACTCAAAGAACCATAACGCATTCATATGTTATATTTGACATGATGCAGTTATACTCTTGTGCAAAATACTGCATTATCGCACACCCATTGTATAATGTTGCATGTTCTTTTAAAGCAACAGGTGATATTGTGTAACTTGAGAATTTTGACTGATTTCGACTATTTGGTCATTCCATCACGTGTAAAGTCTATTTCCATGTGGTGGTTTCATGGCATCTACCTCTGTCATTCCAGACAGTGTGTATCCATGGTGATTCCATAAAATGACCTAGGGTGACACATTACAATCATCATTTAATTGTAATTTTTTTGTCAACGATCTACACAAAATACTATGTAATGTCAAAGTGGAAGAAGAATTCAATTATTCAAATATTTTTTTTTACTTAATGGAAAATAAAACACTAATATATCTTCATTAGGTAAGTATTCAAGCCCCTTAGTCGATACATGTTAGAATCCCCTTCGGCAGCGATTACAGCTGTGAGTCTTTTTTAGGTAAGTCTCTAAGAGCTTTTCGCACCTGGATTGTACAATATTTTCTGATTATTCTTAAAAAACATCTTCAAGCTCTGTCAAGTTGGTTGTTGATCATTGCTAGACAGCCATTTTCAAGTCTTGCCATATATTTTCAAGACAATTTAAGTAGAAAATTTAACTAGACCACTCAGGAACATTCAATGCTGTGTTGGTAAGTAACTTCAGTGTATATTTGGCCTTGTGTTTCAGGTTATTTTCCTGCTTAAAGTGAATTAGTCTCCCAATATCTGTTGGAAAGCAGACTGAAGCAAGTTTTCCTCTAGGATTTTACAGTTACTTTAGTGCCTTGTTGCAAGCTGGATGCATGTTTTGGAATATTTATATTCTGTACCGTCTTCCTTCTTTGCACTGTGGCAATTACTATAGTATTGTGGAGTAACTATAACGTTGTTGATCCATCCTCAGTTTTCTCCTATCACAGCCATTAAACTCTGTAACTGTTTTAAATTCACTATTTGCTTCATGGTGAATTCCTTAAGTGGTTTCCTTCTTCTTCGGCAACTGAGTTCGGAAGGGTGGCAATATCTTTGTAGTGACTGGGTGTATTAATACACCATCCAAAGTGTAATTAATAACTGCACCATGCTCAAAGGGATATTCAATGTCTGCTTATTCTTTTTTTTTTTTTTTTTACCTATCTACCAATAGGTGCCTTCTTTACGAACCATTGGAAAATCTCCCTGGTCTTTGTGGTTGAATCTGTGTTTAAAATTCACTGCTAGACTGAGGGACCTTACAGATAGTTATTTGTATTCGGGGGTACAGAGATGGGGTAGTCATAAAAAAATTACATTAAACACTATTATTGCACACAGAGTGAGTCCATGCAACTTATTATGTGACTTGTTAAGCACATTGTTATTCCTGTACTTATTTAGGCTTGCCATAACAAAAGGTTTGAATACTTATTGACTCAAGACATTTGAGCTTTTCATTTGCAAACATTTCTAAAAACATAATTCCACTTTGACATTATGGGGTATTGTGTGTAGATCAGGGATTCAACAAAATGTGGAAAAAGTCAAGGGGTGTGAATACTTTCTGAATGCACTCTATAAACCAAGGGAGTGGCAGCTAGCCTAGCACTAGGTAGTATACGTGCCAAATGGCACCCTATTCCCTATATAGTGCACTATTTTTCACCAGACTCCAATTGGCAGACTACACCACCTTGGCTGAAACCTAGCATATCACTCCATTCCTCTGGCTAAAATTAATAGTGTGTGTGTGTGTGTGTGTGTGTGTGTGTGTGTGTGTGTGTGTGTGTGTGTGTGTGTGTGTGTGTGTGTGTGTGTGTGTGTGTGTGTGTGTGTGTGTGTGTGTGTGTGTGTGTGTGTGTGTGTGTGCGCGCATATGTGCATTACAGCAGCAGTTACAGGGAAATCCTAACCACTGCATAATGAACCCCAGATTGCTATAGCAACAAGGTCAATGCAATTACTAACTCATTGGACGAACAGCGGTAAGCCACGGCTTTCAAAGGGATGGATCGACACACACACATGAAAGAAGATGTAATCCATCATAGATGAAGCAGATTGATGCATCTAAATGGAAACCTCTTATGATATGATTGTGTTGAGTATGGTAGACTTCTATTAGCTTAGCTGACCCACATGACTACATAGCGAGGAAGAGCTCTGACTCACTGTCAGGTGGACTTCGAGAGATGGTGTTAGCCAGACTAGATTTCTATAGCATACTTTTCACCAATCAAATTAGGTAACCAAGGAAGCAGACCAAAAAATAAACCCAGCACAAAATGGTTGTCTCCGACCCCCCTTCATTTTGGAACTACATGATAATGTAAAAAAGTTTTGAAGAGGAAATTTTGTGTGTTGTTCAGCCCCCCCCAAAATCAGCTGGCTAATGAAATGATAATGGCCCACCATGTCAGTAAAGTCACAGCATCCTGCAGACAGTGTGTGTGTGTGTGTGTGTGTGTGTGTGTGTGTGTGTGTGTGTGTGTGTGTGTGTGTGTGTGTGTGTGTGTGTGTGTGTGTGTGTGTGTGTGTGTGTGTGTGTGTGTGTGCGTGTGTGCATGCGTGCCACAGCATCTTGCAGACAGTGTGTGTGTGTGTGTGTGTGTGTGTGTGTGTGTGTGTGTGTGTGTGTGTGTGTGTGTGTGTGTGTGTGTGTGTGTGTGTGTGTGTGTGTGTGTGTGTGCGTGTGTGCCACAGCATCTTGCAGAGTGTGTGTGTGTGTGTGTGTGTGTGTGTGTGTGTGTGTGTGTGTGTGTGTGTGTGTGTGTGTGTGTGTGTGTGTGTGCGTGCATGCGTGCGTGCGTGTGTGTGTGTGTCACAGCATCTTGCAGACAGGCAGGGAGCTCTGATTTAATTACCTTGTTTTCCTCTTCTGCCTTTCTGTCTGTCATCAAGTCAGCCTATAAACTATGACCCTGATCTGTTTCACCTTTCTTTGTGCTTGTCTCCACCCCCCTCCAGGTGTCGCCCATCTTTCCCATTATCCCCTGTGTATTTATACCTGTGACTCTGTTTGTCTGTTGCCAGTTTGTTTTGTCCGTCAAGCCTACCAGCGTTTTTCCCCTTGCTCCTGTCTTTTTCTATAGTTCCTGTTTTCTAGTTTTCCCGGTTTTGACCATTCTGCCTGCCCTGACCCTGAGCCTGCCTGTTGTTCTATACCTTGTCACATCACCCTAGATTATTGACCTCTGCCTGCCCTGACCCTGAGACTGCCTGCCGTTCTGTACCTTTTGACTCTGATCTGGATTACTGACCTCTGCCTGCCCTTGACCTGTCGTTTTGTCTGCCCCCTGTTGTAGTAATACACTTTTGTTAGTTCGACACTATCTGCATCTGGGTCTTCCCTGAAATGTGATAGAATGGTCCTCTTAGGTCATTTAGCTTGATCACTCAGACTGCCTGGTTTGGTTCAGCCTCATCTCAACTCAGAAAATTGGAAGAGATAAAATAAAGCGGGATTATTAATCTTGATCAAACGCACTCTGCCTTCTATCACCATCTGACCACACAGTGAAGATTATGTTCTAGGCCGTACAGGACTGAATACATGTCCTGTAAGATGCAGAGGGTTCACTAAAGGGTTAGTATGTCATCGTGTAAAATAAATGTTCCAGTTATTATTTTTTACAACTATTGAGTAGTATGTATGTTGAAATATTACTTATTTATATCACTGGAGTAAAAGGAATTTAACATTTGTCAGTGCCTGACCAAAACCACCTCACAATCACACTACTCTAAAGGGTACGTACTGTAAGGCTCATTTATTACATTTCCATTACATAGTAAGGGACATAATTAATCTCCATGAAGACAAAGGAGTTGTTGAGTTTTTCCTTTGTAGCCTAAGTGGCAGTGCTGACCAAAACCGCCTCACAATCACACTATTCTAAATGTACATTAGTATGACTCATAGAGCGATAATAACCGTATAATTCTCTCTACTGTACTTCATACACTGCCAATATACACATGGCCTGTGTCCCAAATAGCACCAGGGTCAGAAGTAGTGCAGTATAAAGGGAATAGCATGCCATTTGGGATGTATCCCTATACTTTCACACACAACCCCTCCTATCAAGCCCAGTGTAGGGCAGGGACATCCCACACGGATTACCGGATGTTCTGAGTCATACAGTATCCCCCACAAGGGAATCCCATCCTGTTTTCTAGACTGTAGGCTAAACCAGAGGAGGGAATCATTGGCATCATGTTGGACATGGAAATGTTGCTATTATCGCCATAGTCCACATCCCAAATGGCAGCCTATTCCCTTTAACTTTTGACCAGAGCCCTATGGGCACTATGAAGGGAATAGGGTGCCATGTGGGACACAGAGTGACTTGGCTTTATTCTCTTGGCTATACTGTGGAAATATAGTGATAAGCTCTCTATTACGGCTTGTCAGCCCATCTTCCATCATGGATTACAGTCAATTAGAGTAGGATCAATGCAACTACATCAACATTTTTTTATTTATATGGGCTGGCAAAGTGTTGAATTGATCCTTCAAGCTCCTATTCCCCGTCATAGGGCCTGAACATACAGTACAAAGTAATAAATGACCCAAAAAGCCTGTGATCCACTCAGCTTGACTTATTGTGGCAATACTTAATGGTTACATACACGCATGATAGAGCATGTAAGTTGCCTGGAGTCAATAAACGTGAGGAATGCCCATAGGAGCAGACTCCATTTACTGCTGTCTCTGGGATTGCCTGTATAGCCTCTAGAGAAATTCACTTAGATGTTTTTCCTATAGGCTAGCTATTACCTGGGGCAGTTTGTAAGTCATTCAATAAATAACTTCAATTTAAATGTTTTATTCTATTCTATTCCATGTTGGTTTAATTCAGAAATCCTAGCCTGAAACCAATGCCAAAATGTTTATGTTTGAGTTATTGTTGGTAGGAGGCAGCTGCTATCCAACATGTAACCTTTCTAATTTCAGAAGGCCTATATCATTATCCATTGAACTCCACAATGGAACAGAGTACGTTACCTCTTTTGCTATTGCTTGAAAGATTACAATGTGAGTACAGTATGCAGGACGAACATTCTGATGGTGAATACTTTGTGCCTTTAGCATCTATAAGTATACGCCTCTGGATTTAATACCAAAAACAGTTGTTTTATAATAGGACCTTTAATCTCAGACAAACACATGAATGACATTACCCTGTAGGTGGTCTCACTCCTAAACAGCAGGTAACCAATCAGAATCGTAGTGAGTTAAATGAGATGTAAATATAAACATCTGGCTGCAAGGTCGGGGAGGGTGACAGTGGTGTCATTACAAACATTCACTGGCAATGTCAGACACACTTTTCAGACCCACTTCGATATACTTTGAACAGCATTTGCACATAAACTGTTTCTTTGAGACCCTTGTGTAATGTTCTTGTAGACAATGAACGCATGGCAGTAACTAGCTAATATGTTTGTTTTCTAACCTGTCATGAGAGTGGGAAACCTAATGACTAACTAAATTACATGCACACAAACAATATTGAGGGGAAAGGAGGTTTAGTGTTCTTTTAAAAGCTGGCGGTTGTGTTGCTAACTTCCCCAACCAAAGATAACTTTTAAAAGCTGGCGGGTGTATTGCTAACTTCCCCAACCAAAGATAACTTTTAAAAGCTGGCGGTTGTGTTGCTAACTTCCCCAACCAAAGATAACTTTTAAAAGCTGGCGGGTGTATTGCTAACTTCCCCAACCAAAGATAACTTTTAAAAGCTGGCGGTTGTATTGCTAACTTCCCCAACCAAGAACTAAGCTGGCGGTGTGTTGCTAACTTCCCCAACCAAAGATAACTTTTAAAAGCTGGCGGTTGTGTTGCTAACTTCCCCAACCAAAGATAACTTTTAAAAGCTGGCGGGTGTATTGCTAACTTCCCCAACCAAAGATAACTTTTAAAAGCTGGCGGTTGTGTTGCTAACTTCCCCAACCAAAGATAACTTTTAAAAGCTGGCGGTTGTATTGCTAACTTCCCCAACCAAAGATAACTTTTAAAAGCTGGCGGTTGTGTTGCTAACTTCCCCAACCAAAGATAACTTTTAAAAGCTGGCGGTTGTGTTGCTAACTTCCCCAACCAAAGATAACTTTTAAAAGCTGGCGGGTGTATTGCTAACTTCCCCAACCAAAGATAACTTTTAAAAGCTGGCGGTTGTGTTGCTAACTTCCCCAACCAAAGATAACTTTTAAAAGCTGGCGGTTGTGTTGCTAACTTCCCCAACCAAAGATAACTTTTAAAGAAAAAGCATATGTTGAATGCAGGCCAACCAACCTGCAGGTTCAGAGGTGAAAATGACCGTGAACTACTCAATATCCCTCTCCTTGACCATCACCGCACCGAAGTGCTTACCTGTGTCATCCTGTGTTGATTTTTCCACAGACTGTCATTTATTCAGTGAGTGATATAAATCAGAAGGATCAGGACAGGGCGGATGGATGTATTACCACATGCTACCTGACTATCTAAACGCTATCCACAGACAGCTAAGTATTATAGCAACTACACAATTTATCAGCTCCCGGACATTTATGTCAAATACAGAACACCTAAAATAAACATATTACATCAAGAGAATGTCAAAGTAGAAATGTCATGTTATGTAAGACATTTTAAGGGTGGTCACAGATCAAGGCTAGTCCTGGACTCAAAAGAATTCTGGATGAAGATTCTTCGTTGAGTTTGCTTTTCAGTCTAGGACTAGGCTTAATCTGTGTCTGGAAAACTGTCCCTCAATGTTGTATTTGAAATAAATAAAGGAAGAAATGCTAGATGTCAAAACAGCTCTTAGAAATAGAAAGCTTTACATAATTGAAGCACCATCTATGGTGGTTACATCTGTATCGTCCTTGGCATCTGTGTAATACCTGCATTGCTTGTCACATCGAGTTTGAGTTTGAGTTTATTGATTCTTGCTCACAGATAAAACTAAAGAAATGTAGAACTGACATCAAGAAAAAAAAACACTCACTTAAAATACATAATACATGGCATGAATAGAATACAGAACACTTAAAACATATACAGGACAGTTCATGGCTGTTTCTCAGGAGCCTGGTGGTGCATAAAGACAATATTGTGCATCTTGCCTTTGCTGAATTCCTATGATAAGTGTGTATTCTTGAGTAAACTGCTGTTGCTTTCAATTCATCTTATGTCATCCTTAATATGTGTCCGAAATTGTCCTTCCATCATCTTAAGGACATCTAGCCGCATATACAAGAAATTCAATATCCCACCACTCCATGTACTGTAATCACCGCAGATTCCATCCACACTGCTGTGGATGCTACAGATTTATTATCTGCAGAGAAAAATGCATGGCCTTTGCAATCTTAACTCAAAATGTATTGCTTATTACAAAATCCATGATGAAATGCATTCTTCTCCCTTGCCCCTGAACCTCTATTGATTGAACAAGGGCAATTTGTTTTAAATGATTGAGGTGATTACATTGCACTGATCACACAACAACACTACCTACGGTGCTGTGATCTATTGGCAATATATCAGCCTGTATGTTTTTACAAGATTATATAGAATTTCTTAAGCTCTCATAATGACAAGAAGAGGAATGAATTACTTGAGAATTTATGAACGTTGTAATGATTCCCTTTTAAACACCAATTGAATCTGCTGTTGTGTATGGTGGTTTTATGTTGTCCACAACTCATCTGTGTTCCTTTAACAACTGTGCTTCTTCATGACTTATGTTCGTATAAGACAGCAATGATCTGACTAGGTTTGTTATTATATTGCCAGTTTCCCACCAAGCAATATAATCCATAGTAATATTACTTCAGAGCAATTACTTTTTATTCAGTGTAGACTACCCTTGGTGTAGTAATAAGGATTTTATTATGTGAACAATAATTCAACTGCATATTTCAAACCCTACAGTTGCAACACAGACTACACACACTCACATCCAGAGCCCTGGTTTAGACTGCCATTACTGTAGTTCATTCTGGCCTTCCTCGCTCTTCACTCTAATGAATGCTGCTTCCGCTATTAATACTCAATCAATAATGCAAAAACACAGCCTGAATGGAAATCAATCAATCAATCAATCACTCTCTCTCTCTCTCTCTCTCTCTCTCTCTCTCTCTCTCTCTCTCTCTCTCTCTCTCTCTCTCTCTCTCTCTCTCTCTCTCTCTCTCTCTCTCTCTCTCTCTCTCTCTCTCTCTCTCTCTCTCTCTCTCTCTCTCTCTCTCTCTCTCTCTCTCTCTCTCTCTCTCTCTCTCTCTCTCTCTCTCTCTCTCTCTCTCTCTCTCTCTCTCTCTCTCTCTCTCTCTCTCTCTCTCTCATAATGAGTCAGGTTAATTTTCCTTTTGAGCTTTAACGACCTTAACAGGACAATTGGATTAGTCGGTTTTCATGAGGACTAGTGCCATCATTAGCTCACGGAGTCATAGAGTTGTTTGTCAAAGCAACTGACACAAAGGGTTTGTTTTGAAGGTCCTTTGTGTCCATTTAGATTTAGAGATGCACTTAGCTAACCGATGGGCTCTTTGGAAATGCAACAAAAACTATAGTGATAACTTTCGAGGTCAATTGAGATGGGAAAATAGTCTGAAAGAAAATGATGAACCCATTAGCTCCAATCTCTGCAACTTTGTTGAGTTTCCATCAGTATGTTATGTTAGCATGAGGGAAGTATAACCAGGGTTGGGGAGTAACGGATTACAAAAAAACGGTAACTGTAATCCATTACGTTACCAGCAAAAATATTGTAATCAGATTACAGATACTTTTGAAAAACTAGATGATTACTTAGGGGATTACTTTTAAATTCAGAAACGAGGTTTGCGAGAGAAATTATCTTTGACACTGTTTTTTCAATGACATTCAAATCAGCAATGAAAAAAGGTGCAAGTTTAAGTTTGTTCCACCTGAGTGAGTCTGACCACAAATCAGAGACCACTATGATGACACACCAAATGGGTTTGATGGATCGCAGGAAAAGGCTTTTGTAGGCTACAGTCCAAGCTATGTCTTCCAATGGAACGACTGCTGTCGGCATCCAAATATTGAATAAACGCTTGTAGGTAAGGATGACAGCAGTGGTGTAGTCTACGGCGATACAGATATCACTTATTATTGTTATCTACATAGTGCATTGATGTGAATCACACTATTTAGCTATTTGCTCCTTACGGATTGTGGTTGTTGTGGATGGCTGTTCATAATTCTAAATGTGTATTTGATTGAATTCAAGAAGTTTAAGCTGCCTATCAATCATTGTTTTTGAAACCAGTGGACAGCCAGTGAAAAATGCACTCGTGCAACAGCTGCACAGTATGGATCCCAGCCTATGGAACAAAAGTGGGACTTTTCTTGTTCCATCTAATTCATGCTGATAACAATTTTCGATCCGTAGGCCTAAAGGACACATGTTCAAACTCACACACTTTTGATAGACTTAAAGGGGCAATCTGTAGTTGCTACATCCATTTTTGGACTTATAAATTATATATACAATTGAAGTCGGAAGTTTAAATACACCTTAGCCAAATACATTTAAACTCAGTTTTTCACAGTTCCTGACATTTAATCCTAGTAAAAATACCCTGTTTTAGGTCAGTTAGGATCACCACTTTATTTTAATAATGTGTAATGTCAGAATAATAGTAGAGAGAATTATTTATTTCAGCTTTAATTTCTTTCTTCACATTCCCGGTGGGTCAGAAGTTTACATACACTCAATTAGTATTTGGTAGCATTGCCATTAAATTGTTTTACTTCGGTCAAATGTTTCGGGTAGCCTTCCACAAGCTTCCCACAATAAGTTGGGTGACTTTTGGCCCATGCCTCCTGACAGAGCTGGTGTAACTGAGTCAGGTTTATAGGCCTTCTTGCTCGCACACACTTTTTCAGTTCTGCCCAAAATATTTTTATAGGATTGAAGTCAGGGTTTTGTGATGGCCACTCCAATACCTTGACTTTGTTGTCCTTAAAACTTCTTGCGACTACAGGGGGTGCTGTTCCGAATTAGCATTTTGTCGTCTCCAAATTAAACTGCCTAGTACTCAATTCTTGCTCGTACAATATGCATATTATTAATTCTATTGGATAGAAAACACTTTCTAGTTTCATACAACGTTGAAATTATGTCTGTGGGTGACCCAGAACTCTTTCTACAGCGAAATCCATGACAGACAGTGAAAGGTCTGAGAGCGAAGCTCTGGTTTCAGATCAGTTTTTAAGGTCTCTGTCTATCCTATGGAACGACACGAACTGCACCCGCCTTCCCCTGGATGTCAGTAACCAATGAGAAGTGGAATGGGCCTTCTAGGTAGCTCTCAGAGGTTATAAAAGACCAAGGAGTGAGAGTAGCCCCCCTTTCGACGCTCGCCCTTACGCAGGAAGGGACCTCCGGATGCCATTTTCACAGGCTCGGTTATCAACTTGAAATGTATCCGTCTGTAATTTAATTCGATATAGGACTTAGAAACATCATAAGGTAGTTAATTTAAACCGT
Source organism: Salvelinus namaycush (assembly GCF_016432855.1). Classification (NCBI taxonomy): domain Eukaryota; kingdom Metazoa; phylum Chordata; class Actinopteri; order Salmoniformes; family Salmonidae; genus Salvelinus; species Salvelinus namaycush. Next base: position 25,237,734 of record NC_052331.1, read on the forward strand.
TTTATAGCAATTTATATCCGTTTAGTGCGATTTTGATGCATTTCTATGTGAAGCACCGGGCACATTTCGGGGTCCCGGTCGAACGTTAGCGGGCATTTAGACGGACAAAGGACATCTTTCGACCAAAAGAAGATTAAACCCAAGAAAGAATACATTGCCCAAGAATCTGATGGAAGAACAGCTCAAAGTAAGCAATATTTAATATGATAAATCGTTGTTCTGTCGAAATATTTTAAACGCATATTTCGCCATTTTGTTTGGTATAGCTTCACTTGGCGAACCCTGTATTGAAAAGTAAGGATAATTTTAAAAATGTAAGTCAGCGGTTGCATTAAGAACTAATTTGTCTTTCGATTCCTGTCAACTCTGTATTTTTTAGTCAAGTATATGATTAGCTTTCGATTAAACTAGATCACTCTGAAAGCTGACGTCCCTCATTTTGATGCTTGAGTTGTGACTATTTCCATTGTATAACCACGGTTTTGTATGGCTAAATATGCACATTTTCGAACAAACTGTATATGTATGTTGTAAAATGATGTTACAGGAGTGTCATCGGAAGAATTCTGAGAAGGTTAGTGAAAAAATTAATATATTTTGGCGATGATAACGTTATAGCTCCCTTTGCCTTGAATTCATGCTCTACTAACGTTTGCACATGTGGTATGCTAACTTATCGATTTATTGTGTTTTCGCTGAAAAACGCTTAGAAAATCTGAAATATGGTCTGAAATCACAAGAACTGTGTCTTTCCATTGCTATGCTTTGTCTATTTTTATGAAATGTTTTATGATGAGTAAATTGGTCATACACGTTGCTCTATCTAGTAATTCTAGTCGATTTGTGATGGTCGGTGCAATTGTAAACTGTGATTTCTACCTGAAATATGCACTTTTTTCTAACAACACCTATCCTATACCATAAATATGTTATCAGACTGTCATCTGATGAGTTTTTTTCTTGGTTTGTTGCTATCAATATCTTAGTTTAGCCGAATTGGTGATAGCTAGTGGTGGAGAGAGAAAATGGTGGACAAAGAAAGATGGTGTATTTTGCTAACGTGGTTAGCTAATAGATTTACATATTGTGTCTTCCCTGTAAAACATTTTAAAAAACAGAAATGATGGGTTTATTCACAAGATCTGTATCTTTCATCTGGTGTCTTGGACTTGTGATTTAATGATATTTAGATGCTACTATTTACTTGTGAAGCTATGCTAGCGATGCTAATCAGTGTGGGGGGGGTGGGGGGTGATCCCGGATACGGGGTTGATACTCGTGAAAGGTTAAACCATTTTGCCACAACTTTGGAAGTATGCTTGGGGTCATTGTCCATTTGGAAGACCCATTTGCAACGAAGCTTTAACTTCCTGACTGATGTCTTGAGATGTTTCTTCAATATATCCACATAATTTTCCTACCTCATGATGCCATCTATTTTGTGAAGTGCACCAGTCCCTCCTGCAGCAAAACACCCCCACAACATGATGCTGCCACCCCGTGCTTCACGGTTGGGATGGTGTTCGTTGGCTTGCAAGCCTCCCCCTTTTTCCTCCAAACATAACGATGGTCATTATGGCCAAACAGTTCTATTTTTGTTTCATCAGACCAGAGGACATTTCTACAAAAAGTACGATATTTGTCCGCATGTGCAGTTGCAAACCGTAGTCTGGCTTTTTAATGGCGGTTTTGGAGCAGTGGCTTCTTCTTTGCTGAGCGGCCTTTCAGGTTATGTCAATATAGGACTTGTTTTACTGTGTATACAGATACTTTTGTACCGGTTTCCTCCAGCATCTTCACAAGGTCCTTTGCTGTTGTTCTGGGATTGATTTGCACTTTTCGCACCAAAGTACGTTCATCTCTAGGAGACAGAATGCGTCTCCTTCCTGAGCGGTATGACGGCTGCGTGGTCCCATGGTGTATATACTTGCGTACTATTATTTGTACAAATGAACGTGGTACCTTCAGGCATTTGGAAATTGCTCCCAAGGATGATCCAGACTTGTGGAGATCTACAATTCTTTTTCTGAGGTCTTGGCTGATTTCTTTTGATTTTCCCATGATGTCAAGCAAAGAGACACTGTTTGAAGGTAGGCCTTGAAATACATCCAAGATACATCTCCAATTGACTCAAATGATGTCAATTAGCCTATCAGAAGCTTCTAAAGCCATGACATCATTTTCTGGAATTTTCCAAGCTGTTTAAAGGCACAGTCAACTTATTGTATGTAAACTTCTGACCCACTGGAATTGTGATACAGTGAATTATAAGTGAAATAATCTGTCGGTAAACAATTGTTTGAAAAATGTATTGTGTCATGCACAAAGTAGATGTCCTGACCGATTTGCCAAAAACTATAGTTTGTTAACAAGACATTTGTGGAGTGGTTGAAAAACAAGTTTTAATGACTCCAACCTAAGTGTATGTAAACTTCTGACTTCGACTGTATATCCATTGATTCTTGAAGAATATAACTTATAAATGCCTCATGAGTTTAGTTCAACTGTCACACTCCATGAGAACCCAAAATATACGCTTGTTTTACTCCAATGTTTGTAAACATTGTAAATGTAAACAAACACTGTATAGCCTCATAACATGGTTAAAACAATCATTTTGATATCATGGATTGTCAGTCCTTGCATCCATAGCTTTGCCTATAATCTGAGAGTGGTTACATGCTTTTTACCAAAACAGAGGCGGGGCAAACGTTTTGTTGTTGTTTCATCTGTGGATTATCAAGATATCAAAGTGTCACCAACAAAACGTTTAACAATAGGCCTGTAGCCAATGTAGCATATGACATTTATTTTTCACATGTAAATATCACTTTTCAGAAATGTTCAAAGCATGCCATTCCATGAGCGCAGCACTTATTTTTTTAACTCAAATCAATGAGCCCAATCAGTCCTCCATGACAACAAAATCATAAACAACAGAGTAAGGCTGGCTAATAAGTCCTTAGTTTTGGGTTTATGCTCAGGTAAAACAATTTGGCTAATCTATACTTCATATTTCCAAGTCTTTTTCTTGAAGATCAAGGGGTATGCCATTTATTGGAATGATTGGAATTCTGATAGACTTTGGGTTTTAATGTAAATATATAATTGAATCGTATTATTATATGTAGTAGAAAGCAATGGGTTAGAAGAAGCCTACATAACCAACCCATAAAGTAAAATGTAACATCCATATATGGTCAGCTATGTAAACTTTAACATTGATTTATCCTGCAATAGATGTGGTTCAATTGGTAATATACATTGTCTTCTTCTAATGCCTCTTAAGGGGAAAGGAATCTAAAAGTAACTGAATGTAATCAGATTACGTTACTGAGTTTGGGTAATCGAAAAGTAACATTACTGATTACAATTTTGGACAGGTAACTAGTAACTGTAATGGATTACATTTAGAAAGTAATCTACCCAACCCTGAGTATAACGAACATTTTCAGAGGATGTTCTGCTAATAGGATGCTAAGTGTTGTCTTAAAGTGGGTGGAATGGGTACGGGATGACCTATTCGACATATTCATTTTACTGTTTGTAATCATCTTGGAAATCTTATTATCAGTCCAACCAAGAACAGAGTGGACTAGGCATCAAGTCATTTACCATGTGAATGTGCAGTCTTGTTGCAGTTCTGTGCATCCTGCAAATCACTGTAACTGGTAATTAAAACGTTTTTTCTTGCCTCATCTGATTTTGGTAATAAACCTGCACCGCTATTCCATTTAAGTACACACTGCTCTTGCATCATGTTGTTGTAGCGTGAAGGTTGCATTGACTCAATACCAGGAAAAGCATAACAAGCAGGTGCTTGCAGGAGAGGAGGCGTGTGGTGGGAGGGATTGAAAGAACTAACTACACTGCATTTTAGACATTTTCACTCACTCACAGAAACTGACACACACAAGCACGTACCAAAGCATGTGCACAGCACACGGATGGATGTTACAGATATAGGATCTGAATTTGAGCCAGTTTGCTACAGCAGGAAAATAATGTGAAATATTATGTGAATTATATTTAATAGACACTTCTGTGGGGATTAATACATTTTTCATAAGGGAAAATCAAGTCTGAAATTTCAAAGTGGAAATTACAGACTTCAGAAGTATTTTAAAACCTCAAATACATTACAAGTGTTAAATGTCCTGCATTGCAAGAAAGTTCTCCTGCAACAGGGTGATCAAATGAAGGTCCTACATCTGTAGGTATCCTGCAAAGGCCCATGGATATGTGGGTGTTAAGTACAGTGACAGTACGGGAAATACTGTATCCATTCATGTTATTCTAACTAGACTGTTAATCCATATATTCATCATTATGATTGCTTTATTTTATGCATGCCATGTAAATATTCATTCACAGTAACTTGCAGTTTTGAGAATGTTAAAGCAGGTGTGTTAGTGGTGGGAAGGAACAAAAGCCCGCACACACTGTGAGTCAACCCTCCAGGCCCGGAGATGCTAATCCCTGGTCTATATGGACCTTCCACCAGAACAAATTACTATCGTCTATACTTTCATGCATTCAACATAAATTACTAATGTATAGTCCATACAAAGTGCATCCGAAATGGCAACCTATTCCCTATATAGTACACTACTTTACTACTAAAAGTGGTGCACTATAGGGAATTGGGTACCATTTGAGATACAGCCCTAGTCACAATGCATAACTAATGAGCAGGCTATAAACACAGTGTTATGAATTTACCCGTGGTATATTAGCCAGGCAGCAGGGGCGGCAGGTAGGGGCGGCAGGTAGCCTAGTGGTTAGAGTGTTAGAGCGTTGGACTTGCAACCATAAAGGTTGCCAGATCAAATCCCCGAACTGACAAAGCAAAAATCTGTTGTTCTGCCCCTGTACAAGGCAGTTACCCCACTGTTCCAAGGCTGTCATTGAAAACAAGAATTTGTTCTTAACTGACTTGCCTAGTTAAAAAAAAATATATATATATACCACATCTCCTCAGGTTGCTTAAATGACCACTGTATGGCTGTGGGACTGTGTTCCGAATGGCACCCTATTCCTTATGTAGTGCACTACTTTTGACCACTACATAGTGAAAATGGTACCATTTGGGATGTAGCCTGGGTCTCGGTTGCATTTCCTGGTTCTAAAGCCTTTTTACGGCCAATGAAATCCAATGTCTGACACGCCTCGTCCCCCTGCCCAGGGGATAGATGAGGGGAACACACATTCATCCATCAGCATGCTTTCTATCGGCTCCTTGTCACATCCTAGGTTACGTCCCAAATGGTTCCCTCTTCCTTATATAGTGCACTACTTTTGACTCTGTTGACCCTGGTCAAAAGTAGTGCACTATATGGGGTATAGGGTGTCATTTGGGACGCACCCAACTATCCCCACAAGGCAGATCAGTGAGGATGAAAATCAGCATATGATGTGTAGAGGACTCAAGACTTTTGAAACTAGACATGAAACTTGAGACTTTATCCTGCATGTTTATCCAGCATTGACATAGCTTGGCAATATGATCAGAAATTAAGTCAATAAATCCTTCTTTTCAGTAATGTAAAACAGGCTTTGAGATCCTCAAATCTTTGTTGAAATTTGTATAAAAAGAGTAAGAATGGAGTTCACTCCCAACACGTTTTTCTCAATGAGGTTATGGCTGCATATGAAATGGCACCCAATTCACTTTATAGTGCACTACTCTATGGGTTCTTGTCAAAACTAGTAGGGGATAGGTTGCCATTGGGTGCCATTGGGTGACACATCAGGTGTCAGAGGTATTGAAAAGTATTATTTTCTAATGTGCGTTTTAAAGCATATGTCGTTTCTGTTTTCATTAATTCAATTTCCCCTAGAGCATCCAGGTTCAAATGTTGGCTGTCGAATTGTAAAGCAGGGTTGTGCTTCAGTTATTTTCCCATTAAAGAAAGACCTGTAATGGGGTCCTGTGTGTAGCTGGTGTAGAGGGTCAGGCGCAGGACAGCAGAAATTAGTAATCAACGTACTTTACTCAAAATACAAAAATACAAGGCAAATAAACGAGCCCACAATAATGGACCAATTTACAAAGAACAATCACTCACAAACAAACATGGGGAACAGAGGGTTAAATAATAAACAGGTAATTGGGTGAATTGAGTGAAACCAGGTGTGTAAGACTAAGACAAAACAAATGGAAAATTAAAAGTGGATCGGCGGTGGCTAGAAGGCCGGTGACGTCGACCGCCGAACGCCGCCCGAACAAGGAGAGGGACCAACTTCGGTGGAAGTTGTGACAAGACCATTAAATCTACATGCATGTTGTGCTTACCAAACTGAGCATGGAGAGCTTCAAACAAGGTGTGTAGCGAAATGAAAGGCTAGAATGAACCTGGCTAGAATATTACTGTGCAGCCTCTTATATCTGTCATACTTGGCTTAGTGGTACTTACCATTAAGACTCACGTTGACCAATGTTCAACTGAATTAAGATGCAAGTGCTTTATAGTTTTCTATACAACCACAACGTTAGTCATACCGCATCACGTAGCATACTATATACTGTAGGTATGATGTAATCAACATTTCTTCCTCAAATCCCAGGTAGCACTACTCATAATTTTATATAGACAGACTGATTGTGATTGATGACCAAAAAGCAGAGGTTTTGACAGCCTATCAAAGGGATCCTTCATGTACTCCAAACCAACCACTTTATTTCCACCACACAAAAGCATCTGACCAGTTACTTTTATGGTGCATCTGCTACACTTCGTACCTCCTCTCCTCTGCTATGCCTCAGTATTGGCATTGTAAAAGACCATGTAATTGTCCTCTGTTGTACATCGGCTTGCCGCTACACAGCCACTGGATCTTTTCATTCATTCAGAGCGTAGCCTGCAGTCTTTATTATCAATATAAAGCCAAAGAAAATAGCTGAAAATTAAGAAATAAGTGAAATAGATGGGTTTAGTTTAAACCTTGAAGCGTGGGTGTCACAGGTAGAGTCAGACTGCACATTGACTGACTGCACTGTGAGCACTGCTGTGTGACTCTTCTCCCATGCATCTTCTCTGTTTTCACACAGAGGAGAATAGAATACATCTCAATGCCTCCCAGTGAAGAAGATCCTCTGAGTGTGAAGGAGTCCATGGGCCCAAATTGAAAACTGCAGTGTAGAGATAGACAGATTGATTATGGGGGTGTCCACTCCAGATAGGGCTTATGAGCACTTGGCTGTGACTCCCTGACTCCCTTACAATCACTCATACCCTTAACCCTCCTGTGAAGTGAAGTCCAATTACCTGGGCATGTCCTGGGTGTCTGTAAGAGGAGAGGATGACCGGACCAGTTCGTCCAGGGTGTGTGATGGATCAAGCCCTGGGTGGAATGGCAGGATGACAGAGGTAAGGAAGCTGAAGATGATAGGAGAGAAAGGAGAATGGTCCGGCTACTGTGGCCATGGTTCAGACGTGATTGTGTTCTTAAGAGCAAGGCTATCTCACTGGTTCTGCTGTCCAGTCATCATCTTCACTGAATCTTGCCAACAAGTTATGCCGTTTAGTTAATGTCTAACAACCTCCCAAAGGAACAATGTTAAATGTTTCACTGAATTTATGTTCAAGCGAAGGGGGCGTATTGTGGTTTATTGACTGATTGGCAAAAAACATAAAATTAAACCATTACATGATAAGTAACGCTGATAATGCACTTATTTCATTTGTGTTGATCCTTCTATTGTTGCTACCAGAAACTGCAAATATAAAAGAATGGAAGTAAAAAGGAGAAGAAAGAAAAATTTTGTTTCCAGGGTGAAATGGACCTCAAACAGTTAAACACTTTGTTTGTGGGCTATAAAATTCAATTAACCATTGGCTCTATGCCAGTGTTTTACATGCGGGGTTGTGCACTTATAGCTTGCTATAATCCATGCCACATTCAAACAGTGGGAAATAATGCTTCATCCAAAACAGATTAACCTTTTAAGCAGAGAATATCAAATTACTATACCATGTACACAACGATCAAGGTCTGAGGTAAAATGTGATTTATGTTGAGTTTTACGTTGATGTACAGTGTTTTTCATAAAATTATGCAAACTCATAAAATCACTCAAACCAGTAACTGAATTGTAGATAAGGTGAGTCAGTTCCCAGTTATTTTGTATGATTCATTTTAATACCAACCCATCTTCAATCCTGAGCCAGGACAATTCAAATACATCTCAGTGATGCATGTCTTTGTTATTTCTGTAGTATATTGTTCCATTTCCTTCACGGCAGAAACCAAGTTCCAAGCTAGTGGAATGTAATTTTTCTGTTGGGGATGGTTTGGCCTGATTGTTCCACTGCTTACGTGGAGAAGGGAGGGAACCCTGAAGTGGCATTGGTAAGTAGACAACTTCTCGTCCTGTGTCCCAAATGGCACCCTATTCCATATACAGTACGTACAACCATCTTTATTAAAAAAATGTTCTCCCTAATTTCGTCATATCCAATTCGTAGTTAGAGTCTTGTCCCATCGCTGCAACTCTCGTACGGACTCGGGAGAAGCGCAGGTCGAGAGCAGTGCGTCCTCCAAAACATAACCCCGCCAAGCTTCTTGACACAATGCATATTTTACCCGGAAGCCAGCAGGACCAATGTGTCACTGTACACCTGGCGACCGTGTCTTAGTGCATGAGCCCAGCTCACCACAGGAGTCGCTAGAGCGCAATGGGACAAGGACATCCCGGCCGGCCAAACCCTCCCCTAACCCGGACGATGCTGGACCAATTGTGCATCGCCTCAAGGGTCTCCTGGTCGCAGCCGGCTGTGACACAGCCCAGTATTGAACCAGGATCTGTAATAATGCAGCTAGCACTGAGATGTAGTGCCTTAGACCACTGCGCCACTCGGGAGGCCCTAGTATGTACTACTTTTGACCAGGGCCCATAGGTCTCTGGTCAAAAGTAGTGCACTATGTAGGGAATAGAGTGCCATTTGGGAGCCAGCCGGCATCTCTGTGCTCTATCACTGGGTCTGGGTCTTATCAGTTAACATCTGTTTCCCATCCAATCCACATACTGTATGAAGACTGAAGGAGTCATCATTTAAAAACAAAACACAGGTTTCTTCAATGCACTTCTCATGAGCCATGTGTTGTTCCACAGAACATCTAGAGCTCCTAAATCAGAAACCTTTCACAAAATAAACTTGACATGAAAACATATTTCAACACATTTTGACTGAACAAATTAGACAAATGTCTTAATAATAAATAGTTTAGCTAAGAACTACAGTATATAAACTAGACACAGGATCACTAGTCCATATTTCTGTAAACAACATTGCTACATAATCCAACATACAGGAATCACCAAGTGTGTCCAATCAGCTTGCATTGAGCTCCTCAGCTCTGTGCCCTGCTGAGAAACCTCATTTGTGAGCAAACAACAGTATCGGGTGACTGAGAAATTAGCACTAGCTGCTGCCATTATCCAGCTTGTTCTCTGAGATCTGTCTTGACCGGATGGATGCTGCAATCTCAGCCCAGCAGGCTGCTTCTCTGAGGCTACATCGCAAATGGCACCCAATTGCCGATATAGGAGCTCTGGTCAAAAGTAGTGCACAATATAGGAAATAAGGTGCCATTTAGGGTGCAACCCTGCGGCTCCCTGGTGCTAAAGCAGGTGATGGAAGCCAAGTGGAGAGAATTGCCTGTGAGGTAGTAGACCAATCTGTGGAGGGATATCTCCAGGCCCATCAACACCCCACAGCGAGGGGCCACTGCCAACATACCACAGGAGGCTCTAAATGTGACCTGACAAAGATCTTCTCTTGGATCAAAATGGTGAAAGTTTGGACACACCTATTCATTCAAGGGTTTTCCTTCATTTTTACTTTTTCTACATTGTAGAATAATAGTGAAGACATCAAACTATGAAATAACACATATGGACTCATGTAGTAACCAAAAAAGTGTTAAACAAATCAAAATATATTTTATATTTGAGATTCTTCAAACTAGCCACCATTTGCCTTGATGACAGCTTTGCACACTCTTGGCATTCTCTCAACCATCTTCATGAGGAATGCATTTCAATTAACAGGTGTGAATTTCTTTCCTTCTTAATGCTTTTGAGCCAATCAGTTGTGTTGTGACAAGGTAGGGGTGGTAAACAGAAGATAGCCCTATTTGGTAAAAGACCAAGTCCATATTATGGCAAGAACAGCTCAAATAAGCAAAGAGAAACAACAGTTGATCATTACTTTAAGACATGAAGGTCAGTCAAGCCGGAAAATTTCAAGAACTTTTAAAGTTTCTTCAAGTGCAGTCGCAAAAACCATCAAGCACTATGATGAAACTGCCTCTCATGAGGACCGTCACAGGAAAGGAAGACCAGAGTTGCCTCTACTGCAGAGGATAAGTTCATTAGAGTTAAGTTCATTTTTGGTTCCAACCGCCGTGTCTTTGTGAGACGCAGAGTAGATGAACGGATGATCTCCGCATGTGTGGTTCCCACCGTGTAGCATGGAGGAGGAGGTGTGATGGTGTGGGGGCTCTCATGAGGACCTTAACCAGCATGGCTATCACAGCATTCTGCAGCGATACGCCATCCCATCTGGTTTGCACTTAGTGGTACTATAATTTGTTTTTCAACAGGACAATGACCCAACAAACCTCTAGGCTGTGTAAGGGCTGTTTTACCAAGAAGGAGCGTGATGGAGTGCTACATCAGACAACCTGGTCTCCACAATCACCCGACCTCAACCAAATTGAGATGGTTTGGGATGAGTAGGACCGCAGAGTGAAGGAAAAGCAGCCAACAACTGCTCAGCATATGTGGGAACTCCTTGAAGAGTCTTGGAAAAACATTCCTCATGAAGCTGGTTGAGAGAATGCCAAGAGTATTGCAAAGCTGTCATCAAGGCAAAGGGTGGCTACTTTGAAGAATCTCCCATTTAAAATATATTTTCATTTGTTTAATACTTTTTTGGTTACTACATGATTCCATATGTGTTATTTCATAGTTTTGATGTCTTCACTATTATTCTACAATGTAGAAAATAGTAAAAATAAAGAAAAACCCTTGAATGAGTATGTGTGTCCAAACCTTTGATTGGTACAGGCATTTTACATTAGCAGAGTTGACAATAACAGAGTTGACACTAACAGAGTCAACACTAATAGAGTTGACGCTCACAGAGTTGGCAATAACAGAGTTGACACCAATAGAGTTGACACCAATAGAGTTGACACTAATAGAGTTGATTCCATATGATTCCAGAATTTGTAGATAATTGGCCCTCTTTCTGGGACTCACCCACAAACAGGACCAAGCCTGGCTTGCTGAGGAGTGACGGACTCCATCCTAGCTGGAGGGGTGCTCTCATCTTATTTACCAACATAGACAGGGCTCTAACTCCTCTAGCTCCACAATGAAATAGGGTGCAGGCCAGGCAGCAGGCTGTTAGCCAGCCTGCCAGCTTGGTGGAGTCTGCCACTAGCACAGTCAGTGTAGTCAGCTCAGCTATCCCCATTGAGACCGTGTCTGTGCCTCGACCTAGGTTGGGCAAAACTAAACATGGCGGTGTTCGCCTTAGCAATCTCATTAGGATAAAGACCTCCTCCATTCTTGCCATTATTGAAAGAGATCGTGATACCTCACATCTCAAAATAGGGCTACTTAATGTTAGATCCCTCACTTCAAAGGCAGTTATAGTCAATGAACTAATCACTGATCATAATCTTGATGTGATTGGCCTGACTGAAACATGGCTTAAGCCTGATGAATTTACTGTGTTAAATGAGACCTCACCTCCTGGTTACACTAGTGACCATATCCCCCGTGCATCCCGCAAAGGCGGAGGTGTTGCTAACATTTACGATAGCAAAATTTCAATTTACAAAAAAAAAAATACGTTTTCGTCTTTTGAGCTTCTAGTCATGAAATCTATGCAGCCTACTCAATCACTTTTTATAGCTACTGTTTACAGGCCTCATGGGCCATATACAGCGTTCCTCACTGAGTTCCCTGAATTCCTATCGGACCTTGTAGTCATAGCAGATAATATTAACATTTTTGGTGATTTTAATATTCACATGGAAAAGTCCACAGACCCACTCCAAAAGGCTTTCGGAGCCATCATCGACTCAGTGGGTTTTGTCCAACATGTCTCTGGACCTACTCACTGTCACAGTCATACTCTGGACCTAGTTTTGTCCAATGGAATAAATGTTGTAGATCTTAATGTTTTTCCTCATAATCCTGGACTATCGGACCACCATTTTATTACGTTTGCAATCGCAACAAATAATCTGCTCAGACCCCGACCAAGGAGCATCAAAAGTCGTGCTATAAATTCTCAGACAACACAAAGATTCCTTGATGCCCTTCCAGACTCCCTCTGCCTACCCAAGGACGTCAGAGGACAAAAATCAGTTAACCACCTAACTGAGGAACTCAATTTAACCTTGCGCAATACCCTAGATGCAGTTGCACCCCTAAAAACGAAAAACATTTGTCGTAAGAAACTAGCTCCCTGGTATACAGAAAATACCCGAGCTCTGAAGCAAGCTTCCAGAAAATTGGAATGGAAATGGCGTCACACCAAACTAGAAGTCTTCCGACTAGCTTGGAAAGACAGTACCGTGCAGTATCGAAGAGCCCTCACTGCTGCTCAATCATCCTTTTTTTCCAACTTTATTGAGGAAAACACGAACAATCCGAAATTTATTTTTGATACTGTCACAAAGCTAACTAAAAAGCAGCATTCCCCAAGTGAGGATGGCTTTCACTTCAACAGTAATAAATTCATGAACTTCTTTGAGGAAAAGATCATGATCATTAGAAAGCAAATTACGGACTCCTCTTTAAATCTGTGTATTCCTCCAAAGCTCAGCTGTCCTGAGTCTGCACAACTCTGCCAGGACCTAGGATCAAGAAAGACACTCAAGTGTTTTAGTACTATATCTCTTGACACAATGATGAAAATAATCATGGTCTCTAAACCTTCAAGCTGCATACTGGACCCTATTCCAACTAAACTACTGAAAGAGCTGCTTCCTGTGCTTGGCCCTCCTATGTTGAACATAATAAACGGCTCTCTATCCACCGGATGTGTACCAAACTCACTAAAAGTGGCAGTAATAAAGCCTCTCTTGAAAAAGCCAAACCTTGATCCAGAAAATATAAAAAACTATCGGCCTATATCGAATCTTCCATTCCTCTCAAACATTTTAGAAAAAGCTGTTGCGCAGCAACTCACTGCCTTCCTGAAGACAAACAATGTATAGGAAATGCTTCAGTGTGGTTTTAGACCCAATCATAGCACTGAGACTGCACTTGTGAAGGTGGTAAATGACCTTTTAATGGCGTCAGACCGAGGCTCTGCATCTGTCCTCGTGCTCCTAGAGCTTAGTGCTGCCTTTGATACCATCAATCACCATATTCTTTTGGAGAGATTGGAAACCCAAATTGGTCTACACGGACAAGTTCTGGCCTGGTTTAGATCTGTCGGAAAGATATCAGTTTGTCTCTGTGAATGGTTTGTCCTCTGACAAATCAACTGTACATTTCGGTGTTCCTCAAGGTTCCGTTTTAGGACCACTACTGTTTTCACTATATATTTTACCTCTTGGGGATGTCATTCGAAAACATAATGTTAACTTTCACTGCTATGCGGATGACACACAGCTGTACATTTCAATGAAACATGGTGAAGCCCCAAAATTGCCCTCGCTAGAAGCCTGTGTTTCAGACATAAGGAAGTGGATGGCTGAAAACGTTCTACTTTTAAACTCGGACAAAACAGAGGTGCTTGTTCTAGGTCCCAAGAAACAAAAAGATCTTTTATTGAATCTGACAATTAATCTTGATGGTTGTAAAGTCATCTCAAATAAAACTGTGAAGGACCTCGGCGTTACTCTGGACCCTGATCTCTCTTTTGACGAACATATCAAGACTGTTTCAAGGATAGCTTTTTTCCATCTACGTAACATTGCAAAAATCAGAAACTTTCTGTCCAAAAATGATGCAGAAAAATGTATCCATGCTTTTGTTACTTCTAGGTTAGACTACTGCAATGCTCTACTTTCCGGCTACCCGGATAAAGCACTAAATATACTTCAGTTAGTGCTAAATACGGCTGCTAGAATCCTGACTAGAACCCCAAAATTTGATCATATTACTCCAGTGCTAGCCTCCCTACACTGGCTTCCTGTTAAGGCAAGGGCTGATTTCAAGGTTTTACTGCTAACCTACAAAGCATTACATGGGCTTGCTCCTACCCATCTTTCCGATTTGGTCCTGCCGTACATACCTACACGTATGCTACGGTCACAAGACGCAGGCCTCCTAATTGTCCCTAAAATTTCTAAGCAAACAGCTGGAGGCAGGACTTTCTCATATAGAGCTCCATTTTTATGGAATGGTCTGCCTACCCATGTGAGAGACGCAGACTCGGTCTCAACTTTTAAGTCTTTACTGAAGACTCATCTCTTCAGTGGGTCATATGATTGAGTGTAGTCTGGCCCAGGAGTGTGAAGGTGAATGGAAAGGCTCTGGAGCAACGAACCGCCCTTGCTGTCTCTGCTTGGCCGGTTCCCCTCTCTCCACTGGGATTCTCTGCCTCTAACCCTATTACAGGGGCTGAGTCACTGGCTTACTGGTGCTCTTTCATGCCGTCCCTAGGAGGGGTGCGTCACTTGAGTGGGTTGAGTCACTGATGTGGTCTTCCTGTCTGGGTTGGCGCCCCCCCTTGGGTTGTGCCGTGGCGGAGATCTTTGTGGGCTATACTCGGCCTTGTCTCAGGATGGTAAGTTGGTGGTTGAAGATATCCCTCTAGTGGTGTGGGGGCTGTGCTTTGGCAAAGTGGGTGGGGTTATATCCTTCCTGTTTGGCCCTGTCCGGGGGTATCATCGGATGGGGCCACAGTGTCTCCTGACCCCTCCTGTCTCAGCCTCCAGTATTTATGCTGCAGTAGTTTATTTGTCGGGGGCTAGGGTCCGTTTGTTATATCTGGAGTACTTCTCCTGTCTTATCCGGTGTCCTGTGTGAATTTAAGTATGCTCTCTCTAATTCTCTATTTCTTTCTCTCTCTCGGAGGACCTGAGCCCTAGGACCATGCCTCAGGACTACCTGGCATGATGACTCCTTGCTGTCCCCAGTCCACCTGGCCGTGCTGCTGCTCCAGTTTCAACTGTTCTGCCTGGGCTATGGAACCCTGACCTGTTCACCGGACGTGCTACCTGTCCCAGACCTGCTGTTTTCAACTCTCTAGAGAGCAGGAGCGGTAGAGATACTCTTAATGATCGGCTATGAAAAGCCAACTGACATTTAGTCCTGAGGTGCTGACTTGCTGCACCCTCGACAACTACTGTGATTATTATTATTTGACCATGCTGGTCATTTATGAACATTTGAACATATTGGCCATGTTCTGTTATAATCTCCACCCGGCACAGCCAGAAGAGGACTGGCCACCACTCATAGCCTGGTTCCTCTCTAGGTTTCTTCCTAGGTTTTGGCCTTTCTAGGGAGTTTTTCCTAGCCACCGTGCTTCTACACCTGCATTGCTTGCTGTTTGGGGTTTTAGGCTGGGTTTCTGTACAGCACTTTGAGATATCAGCTGATGTAAGAAGGGCTATATAAATACATTTGATTTGATAGAGTTGACTCTAAGAGAGTTGACACTAATAGAGTTGACATTAACAGAATTGGCTATAGAATAACAGAGAGTTAAATGACTGGAGATGACTGATTGGCTAGACGGAACAATTTTCACAACAGGAGTTGAGTGTGTTTGGATCTCCAACTGCTTGTTGTTGTTCCGCTTTCATTGAAAACGTATTTAATTGAGGAGCCTTTAAATAGTCTTAGTCAGTGGAATTTTCCCTCTGTTCAGTTAGGTGAGTGAAGATCAAAGTTTGACTCAGGTTATTCTGACTCGATATTTATCAGATGTGTCTCTTGTGCTGTTAGTCAGATGTTCCGGTGGGTAGCCCTTTCTTGCAGTCAATGACCAAAGTGCACTCTTTGGCCTCATGGGTTTAATGTTATTTATATTTGTCATCATTTCATAGTTAATAAAGATTTTGTTTCTGTTCACAAATTTTTTGGAGTGTTTTCTATGTCAAACAGTTTTGTTACATTTCAGTCTTCCTTGATGTATATAAAGTGTAATATTGGGATGAAAACTCAAAATTGTATACATTTCAACTCTGTATCTGACACGGTACAGGTGTCTTCTTTTTTCAAGCCCATAACGATGTGTGTGAGTTGTATACTTTTGAATCAATGTAGATTTGTTTAAGACCACCAAGAATCACTCTGTGTGACCCTGATTTAGCCCACCGCAGTAAAAGGTTAAAGGGATACTTCAGGATTTTTGCAATGAGGCCCTTTATCTACTTCCCCAGAGTCAGATGAACTTGTGGATACCATTTTTCTGTCTCAGTGTTCTAGCCCTCCTAATGAGAGCATCTATAGAGCAGTGTGGGCCCAGATCTAATCCTAAAGGAAATGGGGCCTGTTTATTCCCCGTCATTTGGACCATTTACAAATTTTCCTTATGCTCAGTCTCAGATCGATTATCCCACTGAAGACCAGGGTTGCGTCCCAAATGGCACCCTATTCCCTACCCAAATGGCACCCTATTCCCTACAATATAGGGTATATACACTCTCACACTATTACTCATTCATGAAAGGTCTTGTCACAATCCGTATTCAACTTAAAAGCTGTGCAATGATGTGTGTGATGTGCATTCAAACCCACATTAACCTCAAATTGTAACGTCGTTCGTCTGAGGAAGAAGGAGAGGACCAAGGTGCAGCGTGGTACGTGTTCATGACTTTTAATAACACTGAACACTAGAACAAAAAAGAACAAAACGGAACAAACGAAACAGTCCTGTCTGGTGCCGACACAAAACAGAAAACAACTACCCACAAAACACAGGTGGGAAAAGGCTACCTAAGTATGGTTCTCAATCAGAGACAACGATAGACAGCTGCCTCTGATTGAGAACCACACCCGGCCAAACACATAGAAATAGACAACATAGAACAAAAACATAGAATGCCCACCCCAACTCACACCCTGACCAACCAAAATAGAGACATAAAAAGGATCTCTAAGGTCAGGGCGTGACACAAATGATAAATTGTCTGTGCAAATATTACAGTGGAATGAAAAGGCTTATATCTGTTCATTTGCCTTCATGTAATCAACCTGGGCACAAATTGCCTTTTCATAGAGCCCTTCCAAGTTAATTTATGTGATTATTAAAACCTCACACTTCAAAGATGCATTTGAGCTGGTTGTTCATTGACTCACCACACTATTACTCATCTATTGCCCATCTGTTATTATGGGATCCACTGAGTGAGAGTCCCACAGTCGTGAAACGATGGAGATAACTTGGGTAATGTTATCCTTCATCACCCTTCCCTTTAAATATATACATTTTAAAAGACAGAGATACATTACAACTCCTGCATCACAAGCCTTCAGGGACCTC